>NC_141023.1:44415000-44620000 GCF_052040795.2 Danio rerio | reverse complement strand
AAATTCATACTGTTGCAATGATGAGACAGAATCTCTCATAATTAGTCTTTGGTGTGTGAAGTCTTTGTAATGGATGCTCACTCCAGCTGTGGTGCAGTGAATGATGAAGTGATGAGTTTGCTGGAGGTGGAGAAAAGTGAATGGAAGAGCTGGAAAATGTGAAAAGGGAGACACTCAGTGGCGAAGATCTGATCAACACTCAATTCTGGCCTAAAATGGGTAAAAGGAGGCATGTAGTATTGGTAACCTAATATGTTCAAATAAATTTAGCAAAAATAAAATAAAATAAAATAAACAGTTATTTCATCAATTGAACCCCCTAATTAATTCAATTCAATTCAGCTTTATTTGTATAGCGCTTTTACAATGTAGATTGTGTCAAAGCAGCTTCACATAAATGCTCATAGTAACTGGATCAGGGTGGTTCCAGTTAATTAACATTTATATTGCTCTCTCTTTCTCATAAGACTCAGCATTTGTTTTTTCTGCCTGCATTTTTATCTTAATTTTGTTGCAAGAAAAGTTACATATATTATGGAAACATTTATATCTGTTTTCTTGAAGCACTTAAAAAAAAAAAAAAGAGTAATAAAAAAAAGAAATAATAATAATAAATTAATAATAATAATAATAATAATAATAATAATAATAATAATAATAATAATAATAATACAAATATTTGTGCTCCATAGACATAGTCACACAGAACGTACAGTTGAAGTCAGAACTATTAGCCCCCTACAATTTTTTTCTTTCTTTTTTTAAATATTTCCCAAATTATGTTTAACTAAGCAAGGAAATTTTTTTTCACAGTATGTCTGATAATATTTTTTTCTTCTGGAGAAAGTCTTTTTAGTTTTATTTTGGCAATAATAAAAGTAGTTTTTATTCTTTTTAAATACCAATTTAAGGTAAAAAATTACATTGCTATTGTATTTACTAACACGAACAAACAATTAGTTATACATTTATTACCATATTTATTCTTCTTCGTTAATGTTAGTTATGTTATTTACCGTAAATAATGTTAGTTCATTTTAACTCATCATGACTTAACTAGTGTTACAATTGCAACAATAATCCTTTAGTTATTGTTAAACTATGATTAATACATTCTTTACATGATTATTCATATTATTTAATGTTAATAAATACATTCATATTAAATAATAGTCCATTATTCTAAACTGTTCCCAATTGGAATTATAACAATAGCAATTATTAGTTAATGTTTCTTCCATTGTTTTTATAATCATAATGTAATATAATTATTTTGACATCCTAAATCTGCTGTTCAGCATTAAGAAATAAATTCCTTTGACAATGAGAGCTTGCTTGTAATTGTCATAACTAACTCAGTGTGTGTTCAGAGTTCACTCCTGTTTTCAGTGTACAAGAAGAAACTTTAGTAAACAGTTTAGTTTAAATCCAAGTTGCCAGTTGTTCTATTAAATTAAATTCAATTCAATTCACCTTTATTTAGATTTTTTTAATGTGATTTATTTAGAACACATCACTTTTATATATACATAGCACCATGCTTGTTTTATCACAAGACAAGCCACAGCGCCAAGCACTGCAGTAGAGAGATTAGAGCTGCTGGATTTACATTCATCAACTTGTACATGAACAAAATTCATGAAAGTAAGTGGCTGTTTAACTGGAGGAAGAATAGAGTTGGCGCTCTACTGCTTAAACTGTGTGTGTCTGTTATAAATATCACAAGATTTTACAACATTAATAACATTTTAAATGTTTCAGCTGTTGAAAAAGTGCACAAAAGTGTTTTTTGAAAAAAGTCCTTGGTGAACATGCAAACTTATTGTTATTTTCTGTAGACATCAGTGTGTACAAAACATTATCTGTTTTAGTAAATAAATCTATTAAAATGTCTGTGTCAATTCCAAACAAATGTTACTTAAATGAAAACTGATCAGTTTTGATCTTAAAGCATTTTTCAGCTCAGCACCAACCATCAAGGTTTTAAGTACTGGGATCCCCCAGGGTTGTGTATTATCTCCTATTTTATTTTCTGTATATATCAATGAACTAAGAGTAATGATGATAATCTCTCTCCCATAAGATTTCCTAGACTGCAGCTGTGCACAAGATGTTTGGACATAGGAGAAATGGTTGTGCCCAGCTGAGCCTGGTTTCTCTCAAGGTTTTTTAATTCTTCACTTTCGCCAATCAGTGACGTTTTTGTCCTCGCCGCTGTCGCCACTGACTTGCATGGTTCGGGATCTGTAGAGCTGCGCATCGATGAATTTGCTCTTTAGTGTTTGGACTCTCAGTAGTGATTATTAGCCACACTGAACTGAGCTAAACTAAACTGAACTTAAACACTGAAAACTAAATAGTCACTGAACTTAACCGTTTCAATTTACTATGATCTTCAATGCAAAGCCGCTTTGACACAATTTACATTGTACAAGCAATATGCAAATTAAGGTGAATTAAATTAAATTAAATTAAATTAAATTAAATTAAATTAAATTAAATTAAATTAAATTAAATTAAATAAAATTAAATTAAATTAAATTAAATTAAATTAAATTAAATTAAATTAAATTAAATTTAATTAAATTAAATTGATGATCTGGCATTGGTTTCCTGTCAGGAATAAATGAATAGCTTCTTATATTTTAAATAGATTACCAGTATTAGAGACTATTTTGGCAATAGTTTGTTACATCTTATCTAATTTATTAATTTTGCCTAATTCTTTTTCACAAAATAGAATAGATCTCCAAGCATCAAAGCAACAAATGTGTAATGAAACTTTAATCAATTTCCTCATTGGTAAGAATATGTGCTTTTAAACCCTCTGGGGTCTGAGGTGATTTTGGGGCCCCTAAGATGTTTTGAAATGCCCTGACATTTGCGCTCCTTTCAGCTATTTATTACATAGAATTGACAAACATGTATTTTATTTTGTATTAAGCAAAAACTGCTACAATAATATTTGGGAAATGTTGATGTACATACTTGCATTTGCATTAAAAACTATGCGTGGTTAGTAAGTTTTTGGAGAAAACATGTAGCTGAAATAAGGTTCAAAAACACACTCAATGGGCCTAAATAACACTTTTGAGTAGCCAGTCAATGAAAAACTATTCTGTTCTCTAATTCAAAGAAAACATTGCAATGATTTACATTTTGTAAAGTCTTTTTTTGGGGTAATCTCAGCTGTATGCGTGGGAGTGACAATGGTCATAAAAATTCACACCTTGAAAGACAAAAGACACTCCCCTGCTGGCTTATGTTCACCTATCCTGGTGCAGTTGCAAAAGCTAGCCCAAACTAAATGCTTGTTGTATTACTTGCTGTATTATTACCATGTAAACACTCTGGGTTAACAATATACAGTGTTCAGCATATATAAGTACACCCTTTAAATCTTTCTTTTAAATTTACATTTGAATAGAAAGCTATACAATATTTGTGCATATACGATTATTCAGTACTGAAGCCAAATCTGCAATACTTTACACAAAATGTCATTCAATGTGGCAATAATTTCTACACAGCATCTCAGACACTTCTAGAAGAATCTTTAAAAGTCACACTAACCATATTAAAAGTCTCCTTTTAATAATTTAAAACATAATACACATTTGGATACCATAATATTCACCTATACTGTGTATTATTTTATGTGCAATGTACAATACTGTGTATTATTTACTGTATGATTACACAGGTCAGAATAAGATTGTATTACCCCCACAAGTACATATATGAACAATATCATACGAGTAGCAGTGTGATATGGCTGTATATCAGCACTGGTAGGAGGCGTGCTTTTGCACAAGGCAGCAGCGTCCCACCAGTGCTCAAATACAGCCATATTGCACAGCTACGAATGTGATATTGCATTTATACAACAGTTTGACGGGACAATCATGTATATAAAAAAGAAAACCAACACGCAGAGTCTAGAACCCTTTTGTATTAGGAACTACTTTCTTCTGTCATTTATTCACATCTGCAGCTGATGTCAGAACAGCAGAAGCCGTTACTAATTCACCAACATCATTTTAGAGGAAGTGTTTGAATGATTCTCTAGTGTAATTTCTGAAGTGATGATGAAACAGCTGATTTTGCTCACATTGTAAGATTAATAAGGCTTGAACGTGAAATGAAATGCCCTCTGTCTACAGAGATATCTCCCTACAGTCTATTACAGTCTACAGTATTTACATGTTGTCGTCGGTATTGTGATGGGTGTCAGGTCTCCAAGCGTTAAACCAGAGACTTCAAGAAATGAAAAAAAGGAGACAAACTATTTTACTCAGAGTTCGCCAGAACTGAACTGAACTTTCATATGTGTGTGCTTACATCTCAAAGGTAAAACAACCACAGAAGAAATCCTCCTAAAGGAGACATGACATAGGAATGTAACTGTATTAAAAGAGGCACTGTCCCCATAAATAAATTACATTGTTGCAATTTGTTGCATTGTTGTTGCACTATTCTTATAAATAAACGGCACAGTTGCAATCTAAACAACTACATTCTTGACTAAAATAGCCTCAAAAGTACATTATGTTGCCTAACAGCAGGAATATTTCAACTGTAAAACTGTAGAGCATCCCCTGCTTGTAGGTGGGTGGAGTAATACACGAACGTGAAGAGGCCTTTGTGTGCTGTTACTGGCAAAATGTCTCATGGCTATAAGCCAATCAGATTCAAGAACCAGACAGAACTGTTGTTTATATATATTTATACAACAGTTGTGTCTGGTTCTCAAATCTGATAGCCATGCAATATTCTGCAATATCAGAACTCCTACAGCCTCTTTACCCTTTGTGTGTTACTCCACCCACATACAACCAGCAAAAAGCAGACACTACAGATCTAGGGCTCTATTTTGACGGTCCATGCGCAGAGCGCAAAACGCAGGGCGCAAATGCTTTCAGGGCGTGTCAGGACGCAATTTTGCTAATTTAAGGATGGGAAATCTGCCTTGCGCTGCGGCGCATGTTCTAAAAGGGTTGAGTTTATTTTCTTAATGAGTTATAGGTATGTTTTGAGAATAAACCAATTAGAATCTTATCTCCCATTCCCTTTAAGAGTCAGCTGCGTCGCGCCAAGAGCGCATTCGCTATTTACAGGACGCAAAGTAAGTCTAAGTGGAAAAAATGAGCATTTCACAAGCAAACAGTTAACATTTTTTTTAACAGAAAACTGTTAAACAGAGCATCTACTGCGTGAGAATGAGAGATAATGGATCACTTTCGCTCTTGGATAGGGAAACCTTTACGCACAGACATCAATTAGTCTATAAATAAATACTTTTGTTTGTTAAGCGCAAATATTCATTTCAAAACTATTTTTAAATTCAGTTCTAATTTCCAGCGAAATTCCAACGAATAAATGAATAATAATAGCAAAATGTGCTCAAAAACCTGAGTTATATCCTAAAACCCATGCTGTACCCCATATGGTCTAAAATCTGACAGGTGGGCAAATCTAAGCTTGTTTTTAATAAAACAAATATAAATATGGATATAATAAATAATACCGCTAATAATAATAACATTATACAAAAGCAAATTGTTATGAATGAACTGAAAAAGCCTCCCGAGATGAAGAAGACATAAAAGCAGTGATTTTTCATATTTATGTAGGCTAGAAAATAATATGTTTTGTAATATTTTAATCCTTTATATTTATATCCTATATCTATTCTTATTATATACTATATATAAATCCTTAATATTTACATTTTTTCATATGTAAAGATATTTGCCTATTGCTCTCTTGTGCGTATTAAGCAGTGCGTAAGCGAGGCGCAACTCTGCGCCGGAGTTTAGACCGGGTTAGTTTTGATCTAATGAAAAATCTATTATAGATTCTAAAAAAAGCAACGCGCCAGCGGTCCGCCTCAGAACGCCTTCCTTTTTAGACCAGAACGCCTATGGGCGCACAAATGAGCGCTAATGCATTTGCTATTTAAACAGCGTAGCGCAACGCCTCAAAACGACTCTTGCGCCAAGCTGAAACTACCAAAAGACTACTGTGCCACGCCTTGCGCCACACTGCGCCGGGTGTATGATAGGGCCCCTAAAGTTTAAAAGATGCACGCTCAACTGTTTAACTGTCAGCTTATTTGAATCCGGAAGAAAGTAGTTCCTCATACAAAAGGGTTTTTGAGACTCCCTATGTTTGATTTTGTTTTTATATACAATTATGCCATCAAACTGTTGAATAAACGCAATATCACACTCGTAGTAGTGCGATATGGCTGTACATCGGCACTGGTGGGGCACTAAGCAACGCATGCCTCACACAAGTGCCGATATACAGCAATATCGCACTGCTACTTGTGTGATATTGCTCATATATATATATATATATATATATATATATATATATATATATATATATATATATATATATATATATATATATATATATAATTGTTTAAAACATTTTAGTAGACATTTGAGTTACATTTGATGTTTTCTATCTGGAAAAATGCATTTTTTTTCATTTATATTGATGCACACACCATCTCATTGTTGGCCAGAAAAGATAGTATTTATTTAACACAAATTTGTGCAGCATGTTAATTAATTTCAGATTATTGCAAAGCTTTCTTTCTTTGCTTTTGAGTGTTTAATTAGTTGGAAGCAATCCCAACATCCATTCACTCAGAAACTCATTGTCCAATCGATATCTGTATATCCTCACCACTTCTTCAACTGAAACCGCAGTGATTGAATCGTGAAAAATGAAAGGGCGCTTCTTTAATTGGCAGAACATGCTGAGCTACGAAACCACTGCCACTTTTCTCCTGTAAGACTCCAGCTGAGGAATAGGTGTTTAATGTGGAGGCACGTCCTCTTGGCCAGTGCTGGGGAGGAGAAACAGACAGGCTCCTCTACATGTGATGAATGGAGCGTTAAAGAGCCAAGCTGGGGGGGTGTTGATGCTTCAAAAGAGCAGAGAGAGAGAGAGAGAGATGTAGACATGAGAGAGGGAGAAGGCCAGCAGAGGGTGTTGTTGATGATGCTGTTAGGAGCCTCACACTTCATAAATTACACTGAAGCAGCACCTCTCAAACAACACACACACACACACACACACACACACACACACACACACACACACACACACACTGCCTCCATGAAAACTAACTTCATCTGCTGTTGACAGCTCACAGCTTTTCCTCTTTGTGTTTCTCTTCTCTATCTGTGCTGAGGATCAAAATAGTTATCAAAACACTTTTTTTAGAATAATTTCTTTTTCAGAAATAATGGAAGCTAAATTATTATAAACCTTAAGGATTTTAAGCCTAAAATTTCACACATTAGCTCATTCATCCATCATCCATTTAATTTCACCCACCTACTGTACCAATCCATCCATCCCATTTACACCCAACCACTTATCCTTCCATCCATCCAACCATCTGATTTCAACCACTTACTGATCCATCAATCCATCCGATTTCACAAACCCATTGATCCACCCATCCATCCAGTTTCACCCACCTACTTATCCATCCATCAATATATACATCCCTCCGTCCATCTGTCTGTCTTCCCATTTATCCAATTTTACCCACCTACTGATCTATCGATCCATTCATCCATCCATTCAATTTCACCCACCCACTGCTCCATCCATCCATCCATCCATCCATCCATCCAGTTATACCCACCCACTGATCCATCTGTCCATCTATCCATCTGTCCATCCATCCAATTTTACCCACCCACTAATCCATCTAGCCGTTCAATTTCACCCACCCACTGATCCATCCATCCATCCATCCATCCATTCAGTTTCACCCACTCAGTGAGACATCCATCTATCTACCCATCCCTCCGTGTCTATTCATCCATTCAGTTTCACTCACCCACTGATCCATCCAGCCCTTTGTCCATCCATCTTTCCATACATCCAATTTCACCCACCCACTGATCCATCCATTCGTCCAATTTCATCCACCCACTGATGTATTCGTTCAATCAAATTCACCCACCCACTGGTCCAGCCTTCCATCCATCCATCTATACATACATATATACATAAATCTACTGATCCATTCATCCATATATAAAGTCAGTGATCCGTCAGTCCTTCCATCCATCCAGTTTCACCCACACACTGAGACATCCATCTATCTACCCATCCCTCCGTCTGTCTATTCATCCATTCAGTTTCACTCACCCACTGATCCATCCATCCCTTTGTCCATTCATCTTTTCATCCATCCTTCCATCCAATTTCACCCACCCACTGATCCATCCATTCGTCCAATTTCATCCACCCACTGATCTATTTGTCCAATCAATTTCAACCACCCACTGGTCCATCCATCCATTCTTTCATTCAGTTTCACCCACCCACTGATCCATCATCCATCAGTCCACTTATCTATTCATGATCCATCCATCCATCCAATTTTGTCCAACCACTGAACCATGAGTCCATTCAATTTCACCAACCCACTCATCCATCCATCCATACATCCATACATCCATCCAAACGGTCATCATTTCTCTTCTTGTTGTTGTAAAAATCAATACAAATGTTGATCAATACCATACATAAAACATTTCTGGTTGCAAAAAGAGCGCCATTGGAGACAAATTATGCCGGCCATGACATTGTAAGAATTCATTGATTTAATTTATTTAATTAAATTTAATTGATGAGAAAATTGAGTTAGATTGTAGTTTTCAGTCAGTTAGCACATGCACACAATCAACAATTTTTATTGGTGACTAATCTGAACTCACTTGATTGATCATTGAGTTCATAAACTAAGCAAAATATGTCTGGCTTGCAATGTTCAATGTAGCAATGTTCACAAATCTAAATGTAATGCAGCAAATTACATTTTTTCCATTCTGTGTGTGTATATATGAGCAATATCACACGAGTAGCAGTGCAATATGGCTGTATATCGGTGGGAGGCGTGCGTGCGGCCTTGTGCCTTAGTGCCCCCACCAGTGCCGATATACAGCCATATCGCACTGCTACGAGTGTGATATTGCGTTTATACAACAGTTTGATGGCATAATTGTGTATATAAAAACAAAATCAAACATAGGGAGTCTCAAAAACCCTTTTGTATGAGGAACTACTTTCTTCCGGATTCAAATAAGCTGACAGTTAAACAGTTGAGCGTGCATCTTTTAAACTTTAGATATGTCTGCTTTTTGCTGGTTGTATGTGGGCGGAGTAATACACAAAGGGTAAAGAGGCTGTAGGAGTTCTGATATTGCAGAATATTGTACGGCTATCAGCCAATCAGATTTAAGAACCAGATAGAACTATACATATATATATATATATATATATATATATATATATATATATATATATATATATATATATATATATATATATATATATATATATAATATATTACCAGTTTGATGGGCAGTTATAATGTCAATTTTAACAACCCAGTCTGTACTGACCAATGATACTTGTATGTTCAGCCTTCAATTCTGTAAAATGCAGTATTTTTGACACACAGTCCATTGACAAAGACTTTCCCCTCAACAAATGCACACTCCACACTGTATATATATATTTTTTCCTGATGGCAGGGAGTAGCATGGGTGTAGTGCGGAGGTGCTGGCACTCTGTCAGAAACCAGCCAGCTCCTGGGGAACGGATAACCGTGTACATTAAGTGCTCTGCCAGTCTGTAGTCTCTCGGCTGCGCAGCGGTGCTTTTGTTTGATGGGACGTGTCAAGGAGACCACACAACAACGCTCTTTGAAACGACTGATGGAAAATTGAATTTCTTCACCATTCGTGGCATGCTCTCGCTTTAAATGGATGCTTATTGACGCCTCCACATGGCCGCCCCTGATGACTGGTCCTCGGCTTGGGTCGATATTATCAATCAGCACGCCATATGAGCATTTCTCAGGAATTAACAGTACAGTACGACTGTGGCTCCGTACAGAGCACCTTCTGTTCGCAGTGTAAATCATCCGTTTAATAGTCATTGCATCGCATTGGGCTGTAATTGGATTTCTGCACGGTTACAGTCTCAGTTGGCAGAGGGTGTTGAGAGTCCATAAAGATTTTAGATGGTGTGACGTGAGAAGACAGGCCCTCTGCAGAGCTGTTCAACCACAATGTCTGTTCATCAATTCCAGCAAGCAAAGCAGTCAACATGAGTGATGAGGAAGATTCAAGAGGCTTATCTCGATGACCTTTGGTTTTGGGGTTGGACTTTTTTCATTAAAATAATAATAATAATCTGTGTTGTGCAAAATTGTCAGTTAATTGTTCACATGAATAGCTCATCTATTATAAAAATGTCTAAGAGCATAGTTTTGCAAAGCAACCATCAGTGCTGTAATTTCAAAATGGAAGAGTTGAGAAGTTCAGTTAATGAATATGCATTTTTAAGAACTATATTGCAGACCACTAAAACACAATTTATATATACTGTATATATATTTGAACTCTTTTTCTTTTTTTGCTTTTAAATGCAGTAAAACATTTTTTTCAACACATTTTTGAACATGAATGTTAAACATAGTTTACTATTTTTTTAAATAAATGGTCCCTTTGTATTTGTTATGATGACAGTATGGCCCAATCCCAATTCTATTTTTGTACCCCTTCCCCTTGGCCCTTAAAAACGAGTGTGAAGGGGAAGGGCTTTAAAGTTTCCCCCTAAGAAATAGCACAGCACTACAACACCTGCACACGTCATGCTTCATGCTTCATTTGAGATCAGACAATCACGACTGCTGTAGTTATTCCAGTTGCTTTTTATGGTATTTCTATTATTATTATTAACGATATAATGTGACTTTAAGATTATAATACTGTGCATTTACACAGTGGCCATATTCATCATGTAAACACACAAAAACCAACATTAACATTATAGCAGACACCGCTAAAAGCTCATTCTCAGCTACTAGACTTTTCTGGCAGGGTATTCCAGTGTCATCGAGTGACAGAATGTTGTGGGACTGCTATACAGGATTTATGATTATGGATTATAGATTGCAAAATTTTGCGTTTTTAATTTTAATGTTTTTTATTTATTTATTTATTTTTTTTCATGATGGTAAAACACAAATATGGTTATGAATATATTAAACATGCTTGGTTGTTGTAAAAGTTCTTAATAATGACAAAAAATACTAATTTGTGGCTCTCCTTACTTCTGGGTGTAGCTATGCTGCTGTTGTAGATGGTGTATTCTGGGAAATTTTCTAACCCCTTGGTTTCAAGTGTGGTCCTGAAAAATCTCATTCAAAGGGTAATCTATCCCTTCACCTTAGCCCTTAGCCTTCAAGCTAAATATATTTGGGACATCCCTACCCCTTCACGGCAACGCGCAAAATGAGGGGTAGGGGTAAGGGGAAGGGCTAAGGGGTGGAATTAGGATTGGGCCTATATGATATTTGACTGGTTATTTTGCAATATATAGTACAAGTATTCAGCTTAACGTGTAAAGGCTTGACTAGGTATTTACTGTAGGTCCACTAGGCAAGTTAAGTTGAAAAAATAAATGTTAATTAATTGAAAAAAAATAATAAGAATAATCTTCAATCAATTGATTAATTAGTTAGTTAATTTGTTCATTAGTTAGTTAGTCACTCTATTACTTCATTAGTTAGACAGTTTTTCACTCCATTACATGATTACTTACTGAAGCTAAAGCCGCCTTTCCTCTGCACAGGACAAATGACAAGTGACTGACAGCCATTCCTTTTCAATATGGTCCGGGAGCCGCATGGAGTTCTGATCGTCTCCATATGCAAAAAATTTAGATCTGATTTGAGCTGCGGATAGGTGGAAATATTTGAAATTCTGCGACTAGATTGTATGCGACCGACCAACTGGATGTGATGTATTCCAGTGTTGTACAAGCAGGTCTGTGCAGACAAGATGAGAAATAGGAGGTTTTTTTCATTATTTTTGAATCAGAAAAAAGTCTATATATATAAAAAAAAAAAAAATATATATATATATATATATATATATATATATATATATATATATATATATACATATTGTCACCACATTCCTTCTAATTTGTTTTGCTGTCTATGAGTTTGTAGTATTCATTGATTCAAAAAGTGTTTTTTGCAGTCCTTTTATTTCCGACACCGCAATTTCACCTTCTCTTCCATGGTGCACAACAAAACTAAAAATTTTGTGCTACATGAATTACAACAGTCATGTCTGAATGTTATGTGCAGTAGAACGGTGCCTTCTGAGCTGAGCCTGGTCAGTACTTGGTTGGAAGACCACATTGGAAATCTAGGTTGCTGTTTGAAGTGATGTTAGTGAGCAGCAGGGGGTGCTCAATCTGCACTCTGTGTAAGTCCTAATGCCCCAGTAAAGTGAAGGGGACACTCTACTGACAGTGAGCACTGTCTTTTGAATGCGACGTTAAACCGAGATCCTGACTCTCTGTGGTTATTTAAAAATCCCATGGTACTTCTCATAAAGAGTAGGGGTGTAACCCCAGTGTCTTGGCCAAATACCCTGCATCAGCCCTTACACATCATGGCCTCCTAATCATCCCCATCCACGGAATTAGCTCTGTCACTGTCTGTTCAGTCCATCAATAGCTGGTGTGTGGTGAGCGCACTGGCGCCAGTGTCCTGTGGTTGCCGTCGCATCATCCATGCGGATCCTGCACAGTGGTGGCGGTGTGGAAAGACCCCTCTTATGATTGTGAAGTGCTTTAGGTGTATGGCCATACACGATAGATACTAAATGCATATTACATTAACATACATTAGATTTGGTTCATTCATTCCAGCTAAACTAAAAACAACTGGAATAGTGTTAAAAATGTCTACGAGCCATTTGAGAGTGGGTAAAAGATCATTTTCTTTTTTTGTGAAGTATTCCTTTGCATGCCTTTATACAAATATTTACAGTGTTTGTTGGAATTCAATATGAAACATCTTTAATTTTACTTTCAAACTGACATTTTCTGAATGAACAGGAATTTCAGTAAGACATGACATGTTTTTTTTTTTCTTTCTTTTAGAAAAACAATGACAAATGCACAGATATCACACTTCAAACAGGTAAACCATTTAAACTGTGATTTCACATTGACTTTAAAACAGTATGTTACACCTGTATTTCCAGAGCGGTGTACACTTAGTTAAGTGTTTGGTAATATGAGCACAGCACAGTGGCGGAAACTGGCATGATACTCCTCCCTACCTGTGCCAGCATTCAGATGCTCAACAGCTGTGGAAATGATGCTGGAATACATTGCTAGATTGGCTTCATAGTCCTCATGGCATGACGCACTGGCCAGAAACATGGAGCCTGAAATGATGTCTCTGTCTCCTATGGTAAACAAGCCAGCACGCTTTCATTAAAGTGCTTTCGGCTGCGCTTCAAATGCGTATTGACCAGCTGGGAACAAATAGGAAGCATTTCCCTCTATGAACTGACTGCATTTGTTCCAGTTTAGGATTGATTCTTCGGCATGGTTTCCATCAGAGTTTGGGAGGGAAGAAAAATTGCGTTATCGCAGTGAAATTGATTTGGAGTAAAGAAAAGTACTTATCTCTTTCTGGCAGATTGAGACTTGCAGACGGCAGAACGTGCCACCTGTGTGGACCGCAAATATGTCATGTTTGTATTTCTGCGAGTGTGTTTTGTGGAAGATTCCAATATGAGCTGAATGCTTATTAAAATTGTACGTATTTATTGATTTGTTATTTTGTTAGTTTGTTGTTTATAATTACTTGTACATATTTGCTTACATTAAACAGTTGTTATTTAATGTGAACAATACCAGTGAATGTATTTTATTAAAAAAAAAAAAACCCATCCCATTCATATTCCTATTTTTCTCAGTAATGCAACTTCACACACACACATGCTGCTTGCATATTTTTGTAGCACAGTTTATGCTAAATAGAGTGTAATCAGATTTTAGCCTTTTTTTATTTTATAAGAAAGTGAATAAAATAATATAAAAAATTTGGATTCATTTGAAAGTGGATAAATGGTCAGTAAAGTTTTATTATTGACTGAATTACCTTTGAATTACTCACCCCCCAACCCCCACACAATTGTAGTCAAACCATCCTTTTGCAATCATACACAAAAAACTGAGGGCAGAATTATAACTATGGATGTGGGAGAGCATTGCTATGATGTGCTATTATGTGATTGTATTGTTTTGCAATATGGAGCAATTAAAGGTGCAGAATGTAAGTTTGAAACCCAAGGGGTTGAACTAGGTATTGCACTCCTGGATCAAAACAAACAAGTACAGGTTGCCAGATTGAGGACAGGAGCGAGTGATTTAAATTGTGTTCTACATAAAAGCAATATCATATCAATCATATTAAACCATATTAAAAGGAGTTTATGTTCTAACCAACATCTTAAATTTCTATATCAAAAATGGCTTCTACTGCTTTAAATGCTAACAATGTGAGTTTGAAGGCCATTTTACATGACATTTATTGCCATACTACTGAAAGCAGCAGCAGATAGTTAACTTCAAATCTTTTCCAACAGGCAATTTTTCACCAAGGCAACCTGGGGAGCTGAAATATAACTGCCTTAACTGACATTGGGTGGGTTAAAAATTACCAAAACAAAGACACACATTCCTGCATGAAAAACACATTTTCAAAACAGAATAACGGACTTCAGCATTGTTTTTCAGATAAACAAACATGTCCACTTGGCATGTTTCTGCAAAAACATTATAGTATTTTCATGCTTTAGATGATTCAAAGGTAGGTACAGCACCTCTAAGTGTTGATGTTAAATCAAAAGTAATTCACAGATACTTCAAAATTAAATTATTTAATGACAATAATTCTTTATGGTTACAACTGAATTAGCTAAAAAATAACTGTATAAAAAGATAAACCATGAAACGATAAAACACATGATAATAATTGTAACCAGCTTAAATGTAAAATAAAATTACCTTAGAGGGAGAGAGGTAACCCTAACCTAAAGTCCACATATATTAACCAGCCCCGGATCTTATCAGCATCTGCCTTTAAAATATGCATGAACCTTTTTGGTGAAAAACGACATTTTTTTTTTTTGTCATATTAACAAATGCATATGGTGATTTGCCTACCTACAAGTTAATATATATCTTCACATATTTATAGTGTACATTCAATTCAATTCAATTCATTTTTATTTGTATAGTGCTTTTAAAATGTAGATTGTGTCAAAGCTTCACATAAAATATAACATAAAAGTAAATTGGAACAGTGTAGTTCAGTTTTTAGTGTTTAAGTTCAGTTCAGTTTAGCTCAGGTCAGTGTGCTTTAATAATCACTACTGAGAGTCCAAACACTAAAGGGCAAATCCATCTATGCGTAGCTCTACCGATCCTGAACCATGCAAGCTAGTGGCGAAAGCGGCGAGGGGGGAAAAAAAACCTTCACCAATTTCACCAACCTTGAGAGAAACCAGACTCAGTTGAGCACGACCATTTCATTTCTCCGCTGGCCAAACGACTTGTGCAGAGTTGCAGTCTCAGCGGCGGAGGCTGGAAGCTGGACCTCAGCGAAGACTCGTCTTTCCCTGGAGCGTCACAGGAATCAGTCTCATGCTCTTCACTCCTCTTCATCACATATATCCCACATCATGAATATTACTTTAAAATACAGTATATAACTTATCCATAATGTGATAAATTGATCTTTGTGATTCTGATTCATGTCAAAATACTTTTTTTTTATTATTTATTTAATGATGATTTAAGTAATATATGATGTTTTTTTTCCCCTCCCAATAAATATGTTATCTATTAGATGTATTGCCTATTGTTGTAGTGTTCGGCTTTTCTCTTAATAACTCAAACTCAATCTGGAGGTTATGAATATCATGAAGAGTATACTTTATTTGAATATTTTTCAAAAAAGCAGAGACAGCCTGGAGCAGACCCATCGCAGTCTCAGGACAAATCCAATGTCCCTCAAGTTTGCTACAACCTTTATCCTTGTTTACTGGTTCAACAGGCCTCTCCCAGCTTCTACTCCTTTACAACCCCTATTTGAAGCCCCCTCTTCTTGTTGCCCCTTATAACATACAGATCTAACGTATTTATCACTCTTTTTCCAAATACAGTTCACATTTGGTAATCATGACTAGTATCTATGTTTCAATCTAAACTGGACTCTTTTCTCACGTATGTGTCTTTTCAAACATACAGTATATGACAGATTCAACATATGTTTTAAACATGTCATACTTTTCTGACACTTTTATTCTTATGCTCTTTTATGACCCCTTTGCCTCAACCTATCACCTGTTTTCAAATATGTATAATGGCAGATTCAAAGGGCCTTCCACTCACCCAATTAAACGTGTCTTTATATAGGTTTATTAAATAAAAATCTACTTCACTATTAGATTAGCTGTTTTTAAATATGTGATCAGGGAACATTTACTCACACCACAGCCATATCTGAATTTCTTTTCTTTTCTTTTCTTTTCTTTTCTTTTCTTTTCTTTTCTTTTCTTTTCTTTTCTTTTCTTTTCTTTTTTTCTCTTTTCTTTCTTTTTCTTTCCTTTTTCCTTTCTTTTTCTTTTCTTTTCTTTTTCTTTTCCTTTCCTTTTTATTTTCTTTTCTTTTCTTTCATTTTCCTTTCTTTTTTATTTTCCTTTCCTTTTCCTTACTTTTTCTTTCCTTTTCTTTTCCTTTCTTACTTTTTCTTTCCTTTTCCTGTCCTTTCTTTAACTTTCTTTTATTTTGCTTTCTTTTCCTTTCTTTTCTTTTCTTTTCTTTTCTTTTCTTCTCTTTTCTTTTCTTTTCCATTTTTTTCTTTTCCTTTTTCTTTTCTTTTCAATTTTCTTTTCTTTTCCTTTTTCTTTTCTTTTCTTTTCTTTTCTTTTCTTTTCTTTTCTTTTCTTTTCTTTTCTTTTCCATTTTCTTTTCTTTTCTTTCTTTTTCTTTACTTTTCTTTTTTTCTTTTTTTCATTTTCTTTTCCTTTATTACTTTTTCTTTCCTTTTCCTGTCCTTTCTTTACCTTTCTTTTCTTTTCCTTTCTTTTCTTTCCTTTTTTTTCTTTCCTTTTTTCATTTTCTTTTTTCTTTTCTTTCCTTTTCTTTAAACTTACGTTATTTTTGTTTGATTTTATTTTTATTTACTTTTCTTTCTTTTACTTTAATTTACTTTCTTTTTCATTTAATATTCCTTTTATTTAATTTCTGTTTCGTTTGAATTATTTTTTTCTTTTTTTTCCTTATGAACACTCAGCAAGTACAGCTTGAATGTCATCATTGTTTCACTGCTCTCACATCTATTTAAAAAAAAAAAAAAAAAAAGAAAAGAAGCCACCTGTAAAACAAAGCATCTGATCTGATTTCAAAACGCATCTCCCTTCATTCTAACTTCCATTTCCTTGTACTGACACTGCAGTTTGCCACTTCGGTTTTGCAGATAGACAGAATATAAATTGAAAATTTATGTTGCATTTCTCTTCAGACTCGGAGAAGACTTGAGGAAAGCGCTAATGTCATTTGTAGAGCTTGGTGAGTTGAAATGCAGTATGGCTCGAAAGGTGTTATTGTGGTAAACCACAGCAGACACAGAGCATCAGTGTTCTCTTATCTGCTCCATTAGTGAACGTGTTCCTGCTTTCTGTACACGCCGCGGATGAATTAAAGTCTGACACTGTAAATGAGACAAACAGAGGTTATTCTGTTTACTCTTTGTTCTCTCGGTGCTGTTGTCTGCTGCACTGTTTCACCGGTACACCTAGATTTAATCTATTACGTGTAATTGGCTGCCTTTAGCGCTCATGAAAAGTGTTTCTTGGTGTTTCAACGCTCATTAAAATCAACAGTTCAGCCAAAAATGTGTCATCATGGCAATTGCTTAGAATTTTGTTGTGGAGAACATAATAAATGGTTTTATGGTATTTTCAGACTGGACTTATTTAAATTTTACTGGAGCTCTGCTTGATTTGACATGATTTAAATTTACATATTTTACTCATCTATTTCCAGAGCATTTAAAACAATACAATAACATTAAAAAGTAATAGAGTACTGAAGCTACAAAATCTGGAGCTTGTTGAACAAAATAACTTATAATAACGGTCCAAAGACTAATACATCCAAATTTGTGTTATAGAAAAATATTAAATACAAATTTTAAAAAGAGGAAACAATCAAGAGAAGCAACACAATTTAAAAATTAAGACATTTTGTAGGTTGTAATTTTTTTGCAACATTTTACTTGAATTTAACTGTTTTATCTTTCAATTTCTAAATATATTTGGTGACAAATATTATTTTAATAAATTGTCACTTTAGAATTATAAGGTTCTATCTGACATTTTTGTCTAAATTGAGTTGTTGACATTATTATTAAATGACACCTTATTTACATTATGGGATTTCTTTTATAAGTTGTTTACATTTTAAGATAATTTTATTTAAAAAACAAATGCTACACACAATGTTTGCTATATGGAATGCAAAAAATTTAAAGTTCAAAATCTCCAAATCATTCAGAACGCAGATAGAACCTTTTAATTCCAAGGTGACAAAATATATCTGTTTAAATAATGTTTTGTTGAAATGCACCAAAATGCATTGCCTATTTTCACTGAGAAATGGATAAAAATAGGTTAATTATGCTCATATATGCTGAGCACTGTGTATGTTTATATATTTATATGTTTTCCATATCACTTTAAACTACCATTCAAATGTTTGGTGTCACTCTCAGAAAATAAAGGTACACAACCTGTCATCAGGGCAGAAACTTGTTAATTTTTTGTACTGTATTTTGTAATAAGATACATATTTGTGTTTTTTAGACATTAATATACAGCTTCAGTGACACATATTTTTAAACATTTATATAAAAAAGTGCAGCAAGGTTATTCTACGGTGGCTGAGAGAGTTTAATGTGCTGCAATTTAAGAAAACACTTGCAATTACAAAAACAACAGCAAATTGAGAAAAGATTTTCATCAGTTTGACAGCACATGTGCTGCAAATCTTCACAACGCAAACACACTTTTAAAAAAATGCGCTGCATTTGTTCACAAGGCAAGCAATTAATAAAACACGCTACATTTTATGAAAATGTGCTGCATTTTCTCACAACACACCACAAATGTTTCAAGGAGATCGTAAAACGTGACGGACTCGGCTATTAAGGTTATGGTTAATTAGATTAATAAATACTAAAGACATATATATATATATATATTAAAATAATACTTTAGTCACTAAACATATTTAGAAATTAAAAAATAATGCAATTAATTTCAAGCAAAATATTGCAAAAAATAAATAATTTATAACCTACAAATTTTTTCCTCTTTTCCAATTTTTTTCCTCTTTTTTTAAATTTATATTTAATATTTTTCTATAACAAAAATTTGGTTGTACTAGTTTTTGGATCGTTATCATAAATTGTTTTGTTAGATAAGTTCCAGATTTTACTTCAGTACTAACTAATTTAATGTAGGCCTATATGCACAAATATAATATTGCATAGCTTCTTAGTAAAAATAAAATTTAAAAGATACATTTGTGAGGTGTGCACTCATAAATATGCAGAGCACTGTAAGAACAGCCAGTCTAGAGTGTTTGACTCCCCGTGGTGCAGCAGAGGGCAGTAGTGGAGCAGAAATGTCTGCCTGACTCTCCTTTCCCTCCGTATCTCACACTCTGGGAGATCCGTCTCGCCCCGGCACAGCTGAGGAATGAGATTGCTCAAACATGGCCGTCACACTTCTCAAAGTAGCCCAGATTTATGATGTCAGCAGGGTGAAAGAGCCCCTTTGCTTCTTGTGTTCGACGAAATCAAATGTGTCTGCGGACAGCGAATTAAACAGCGGAGGGGGTTGTTTTGGAGAGGAAAAAAGCCCTTCGCCTTGATCTTGTCAAAGTGAGGGCTCTGGTGAGTCATTTTAGAAGAGCCCGTCGTGAGGTGAACCGATAACCAAGGGCTACGTCAGAGCAGAATGAATCCGAAGACGAAGTGTAAATTACCTCATCTTCCAGAAAGATGAAAGACAGGACTGAAGAAATCTGAGATTGGAACTTAAAAAACAGAAAAGAGGGGGGGGGTGGGGGGAAAGGTGATGAATCGCAAATAGAGATTGACTGTATGTGGTTCTTCATGCACTGTCGACCCCCCTGTGGCAGATGGGCTCATTTCCATAAAACTCTCCAGCTTTCGTCTGACAAGAGAGAAAACATCTCCAAAGCAGGACCGAATATCAAGATTCCCAGGATGTCTCGCAGCTATTTCTTTATCGCTGCTTACTGCTTGCGTGTTGGCACACATAAATCTGGATGAATACATTTGCAGCAATATTACCTTTTTTTTCCCCCCACTGACATACAAATGCGCTTGATCCTATATACAAAACAATAAATAAATCATAGCAATCTAAGTGAATCATCATCCAGCAGTTTTATGATCAGATCGAGCACATCATCAGCTCTCCTGCTTTCTGTTTGAATGAATCAGTTTGCTGATTATGGCTCTTGTGTAGAGTGAGTGAGTCATGTTTGTCAACAGTGTGAGTTATGAAAGACGGATGACACGAAACTGCTTCTCACATGTACAATAAAGACCCAACAGGGAGAATGATTTATGAACACTTTTTTTGTTGCTTTTTAGCAGAAACAGTATTATCTTCAGCTTTCAAATATGATTTTGATTGTGGCTAAAGTAGTCACTGAAAAAAAAAGATTAATTCATTTACTAAATTTATTTAAGGTATTGTGGCAGCAAACAATTTATATGAGCCGAGTTTAAACAAGGAAGCTTAAATTGTTTATTTAAATTCAGCCCATATCAGTGTTTAATTTGTGAATGAACAATTCTCGGATCAAAACCAGAAAATAAAAGTTACCGTGACCGACGTCCGCCACACAGTTTCAGTTTTCCCGAAACATGATGTTATTGAATAGTGATCTCATTTTTTTCTGATCTTTAATTATTTTGTGTCATATAATGTTATGGAGGCGAGGCAGTGGCGCAGTAGGTAGTGCTGTCGCCTCACAGCAGGAAGGTTGCTGGGTCGCTGGTTCGAACCTTGGCTCAGTTGGCGGGGGGAGTTTGTGGAGTTTGCATGTTTTCCCTGCCTTCGCGTGGGTTTCCTCCGAGTGCTCTGGTTTCCCTCACAGTCCAAAGACATGCGGTACAGGTGAATTGGGTAGGCTAAATTGTCCGTAGTGTATGAGTGTGTGTGTGGATGTTTCCCAGAGATGGGTTGCAACTGGAAGGGCATCCGCTGCGTAAAAAAAAAACTTGCTGACAAAGTTGGTGGTTCATTCCGCTGTGGCGACCCCAGATCAATAAAGGGACTAAGCCGACAAGAAAATTAATGAATAATGTTATGGGCTAGTCATGGTATAATGTGAAGCAGACGCTGACATAGGGGTGCGGATCCAAACGCAAACAAACATTCAATTAATTCACCTTTAATTGTATAGCACTTTTACAACGTAAATTGTGTCAAAGCAGCTTCACATAGAAGATCATAGTAAATTGAAACAGTGTCAGTCCAGTTTTCAGTGTTTAAGTTCAGTCCAGTTTAGCTCAGTTCAGTGTGGTTTAATAATCACTACTGACAGTCCAAACACTGAAGACCAAATCCATGTGCAGCTCTACAGATCCTAAACTATGCAAGCCAGTGGTGACAGCGGTGAGGAAAACTTCACCAGTTGGCGAAAGTGAAGAATTAAAAAACCTTGAGAGAAACCAGGCTTAGTTGGGCATGAACATTTCTCCTATGGCCAAACGCTTTGTGCAGAGCTGCAGTCTAGGCGCCGGAGGCTGGAGAACGCTGGACCTCAGCAAAGACTCGTATGTCCTTGGAGCGTCACAGGAATGCTCTCCACTCAACCTTGACCACCACAGCCGCTGCTAAGGATACGGCCTGGTCCAGGACTATGGAAACCTTGGGTTCATCTCGTCATTGGTCCTAGATTGAATCAGTGGCACTGCATAGTCTAAGGGCCTCGGGATGAGTATCCCCTGGTGGAAATAGAGAATAAATAAAAGCAAGGCAAAGAAAACACGTTGTAATGTTCACAGTAACAATATAACAAGACTCAGCAATGTGTGTGAAACAGAGGGGTTTAAATAGTTCAAGTAATTAATGATAATGTGTATTAGCTTTGTGTGTGTCCAATGAATGTCAGATGTGGCAGGAGTGATTGGTGCAAAGGCATCTGGCATTTGAAATTCAGTAGGAAGGGATTTCCGATGGAGAAAACACAGCTGGTGATTACAACAAACTACTGGAAGTAATTTCCAGCAGAGAACACACCGCTGGTGATCCCAACACAAAACATTTAGCTACAAGCATAAATCATATATTCAGTTCACTTCACTATTATGTGCCAAGTGAAAAACAAATAATTAAATGACTCACTCTACTTTTCTAATTTTCAAGAAGAGCCCACAGTTACCTCTTCCATCATGTTTTCTGGCTGACTTGAGGTCGTTTTGCTTCTGTCTCCCTCTGTCCTGATCCAGGGGCGCAGTTTCATCTTCCCAAGATCTCTTTTGATCAGGCTCATTATCAGATTAACTTGTGATTTAAAAAAATAAATAAATAAAATATGCTTGACTGCCTCTTTGCTATTTTGAAAATACAAATATTATTTAGATAGGACCATTATTTATTTTTGCTGCTCACTGTGCAAAATATTGTTGAGAGTCAATAGTTAAGTATGACTTTTGCTTTAACTTGCGTATGGCAGCTACTGTTATGTGTGTATTCATCATGCAAAATGTAATGTCGGATACATTAAAATAAATACTGGAACGCAAAACATAAATATCTGACATTTTCCAGAACAGGATCTGACAAGATCCGGCTCAAATTAAGCACTGTTTGTTTTTGTTTTTTTTTCATTGTAGAACAGTGGTTTGGAAAATAACTAAGGTGCTCCCAAAGCACTGCATTTTGTAAAAGGACAGTGAATACAATTAGAGAATAGCAATGCTTGTTGCATTAGGTAGAATGTAATCAAAATAGCTAAAGATTACTGCAGTCATACTGTAAAGGAGTAAGGAATGTAAATATTGCTTTGCTTTGAATAGCATGAGCCCATCTATAACCACAGGGCATTATTAGTCTCTAACGGGACATCTCTAGTCTTTAATGAGACATCTCTAGTCAGTCAGTGGGCATAAGTCTTGCACAGACATCACTAATCTCTAACAGGACATCACTAGTACATTACTGTCACAATATGCTGACAGATGAAACAAAAGGCGGTGGATCCAAATGCATTTAATGAGATATTGTGCAGACAACAGAAGAAAACAGGACATCCAAAATCAAAGTATCAAAATAACAAATAAACAAACAAAACAAGGAACAAGAGCAAGATACGGAAACACAGCTCAGGAACAACATACCAACTTAAACAAGTGACTCAGTAACAAACAAACGGGTGCAGGGTGTATAAATAGTCCAACAACCAAACAGGAACTGGAATCTGCTGAGTACGTTATCAGTGTAAGTGAAGCCGGGTGTGTGTACACGGACTGTAGAGACTTGTAGTTCTTGAACAACTGTAGTTCACTAGCGAACTAATTGCCAACTAGTGCTGACCACAACAGTCATGACAATTACTAGCAGTGTTGTGGTAGTATCTCACAGTATATTACTGTTCTCTCACAGTACAAAATTACTGAATCCTTGCACAACACATCACTAGTCTCATATACATCAATAGTCTCTAAAAGGACATCATTTTTTTTCTCACATACACTACTAGTCTCTCACAGGCACCTCTAGTCTCTCACACTGCTCTACTGTGATCTTGATCTCTTTTCCTAGTAGTGGTTTCTTAACCATCACTTTGTTATCAGGGAATTTCGAGACATTTTCAATCATATTTAGATCAGGACTTTAGGCACTTTTTCAATATTTTCAGTATGACTGATGGTAAATTCCAGCTGGTGTGTTGAACTGACTGACCACTGAGAATCTGTAAATTATCCTGTGCGTCACTGTGGTTCCTGGTTAATTTGTACATGTTCTGTCTTCTGCCAGTTGCTCTCCCTGGGTGTGTGTTTACTGTATAAATCATCAATTTTGACCTGTGATTACATTGTGCTTATTTACAATGTTAAACTTTAAGGAATTAAAAAAATAATTTTTTTGGTAACTAGCTGATTTCCTGTGGCAGTGTGGGTTTCCAACAGGTGCTCCAGTTTCCCCCACAGTTCAAAGACATGTACTATAGGTGGATTTGGTAAACAAAATTCATCACCTTAGAAATATAAGGTTCTATCTGCATTGTAAATGATGTTGAGATATTGAGCTTAAACGTTTTTGCATTCCATAGCAAACAGTATGTATGTAACATTTGTTGTTTTAAATAAAAATCTTAAAATGTAAACAACTTTAAAAAAAAAAAAAAAGCATTTCAAATTGTAAATAAGTTGTCATTTAATAAGAATATGTCAATAACTCAATTTTGACAAAAATGTCAGATAGTACCTTATAATTCTAAGGTGACGAATTGGCCGTTGTGCATATGATTGTGTAAAAGAGAGAGTGTATAGGTGTTTACCAGTACTGGGTTGTAGCTGGAGGGGCATCCGCTGCATAGGACATATGCCAGAGTAATTGGTGGTTTTTATCCACTGTGGTGACCCTGATAAATTAATGACTAAGTTGTTGAAAAGTGAATAAGTGAGTTTTTGTGTATGTGTGTGTTTTCCAGAGAGTTAGCATTTCTTTTTACATGTTTTCTTTTTTTCATGTATTAATTTATGCATTTAAGATAACACTTCTTTTATTTCACATTATCCTTTTATGGTGTTAATGTTAGTTATTCTGCTGATAACTTTAACTTTATAAGTCTTAAGACCAGTTAGCCTTGCATTTAGCCAGTTAGGTTGCGTTTGTCATCATGCAATCTTATAGAGTTCATGCCATACAGTTTATCCAAAACCGAATATTCTGTTATCATTTAATGAGCATTCACTTTCAAAAAATAAATAAATAAAAATAAACATTTTACAGATTATTTCCTTTATTGAACACAAAATAAGATATTTTCTAAAAATTCTAAAAACCTGTAACCATTAACTTACATATTATTTGTGTTTCCTACTCTAGAAGTCAGTAGTGTCTAACATGTTTCTAAATAACTTATTTTGTGTTCAACATAAAAAAAAAAAAAAAAAAAAACTTCTATAGGTTTAAAATCACTTATCTGTGAGTAAATAATGAGAAACGTTTTCATTTTGGGTGAACTACCCCTCTAATATGTAGATCAGGTTAACTAAACTTTCCCATAGGAGGCGCTGTGGCACAAACTACTGCAAAGTGCCTATCAAAGTCTGTAGAAGCTGTCTGAATGATCAGATTTATTTATATAAAGCCATATTAGAAAGGTCAGACCGGAGTACTGTAATCAGTTATTTACTGCTCATTAATTGCTTGTATTCATCAGTAATGTATTTACTGCTTGTCTCGAGTGCATAAAGAACATTGCGACCATCCATCAAATTCAGTTCAGTAAACAAAACAATATGTTCAAACACCTGGAGTGACCTGCATCAGGACGCTATTGATTTATGATTACTGATAACCGATACGATGGCGGGACCATATTGACGCATGAAGTGTGACTCGTGTCTCCTATCGGAAAACAGATTGATATCCAACTTACCTGGGTCAACGGGTTCCTAATTCATTACAGTCGATTGCTGTCTGTACTAATTGAGTCACAGATCACTGATGATAAGGACGGTGTTGTGTACTAAGAAAACAGACGCTAGCGCTTCTGTCTCGCTATAGTGAGTGATTTGGCATAATGAGGTCGTACCTAATGCTTTTTTTCACTGCTTGTTGGCACTATTATAAACTTCAGTGCAAAACATCAAGCGGTTGTTATGGTGAGATACACTGGAGGCAAAAACAATGTCTTTTTTTTCATGCATCTGTCAGTTTTGGCCCTTTTTTTATTTAGTTTATTTATTTATTTATTTTCAGTCTAATGCAAAGAAAACATCCAAAATATAACCTACCTTTACATTTTTCATTTTCTCTCACTTTTAAAAATGATGTCTGTGGATTTCAATCTCACTAGCCTACATATATTTTGTAACAATGTATGATAAAGTCCCATTACACTTGCTAATGTGAATATATAATAAACATAGGCATACATATACTGAAGTATTTATTCCTCATTGCTTACATTTAAGAAAAAAAAAAAAAAAGAATTCATTCATGTTGATGTTGAACTGTGGTTTATAAATTATGTGGCTGTACAGGTATTGTTTATATGTAGTTCAGGTTAGTGAATCCATTAACTACCATTAACTAATTAAACCTTATTGTGTGACCCATAGTACTGATAGTTGTTTTCTCAAAATTATATAACAACCCTAAATCAGATAAAGTTTGGACAGTATGGAAAACGCAAATAAAAAAAAAAA
Source organism: Danio rerio (assembly GCF_052040795.2). Classification (NCBI taxonomy): domain Eukaryota; kingdom Metazoa; phylum Chordata; class Actinopteri; order Cypriniformes; family Danionidae; genus Danio; species Danio rerio. The sequence continues at coordinate 44,593,587 of NC_141023.1, read as the reverse complement.
CTAAATTTGTGATTTCCAAATTTACATTGACTTGTATTTCATTGGAGACACTATAGCATTAAATGTTTTGTCTGGTCAAGTTCATTTTATATGTAAATATACAACATTTCCTGTCATTCAGACCTGCAAAACATTCCCAAAAAAGTTGGGAAAGGAGCAAGTTAGGGCTAGAAATCAGGTAAATTTGTTAATTAATGATGTGATTTGAAACAGGTGATGTCAACAGGTGATTGTAATTATGATTTGGTTCAGCATCCAAAAGCAGCATCCAAGAAAGGTCTAGTCCTTTAGGAGCAAAGATGGGCTGAGGATCCCTCAGAGGATAACACATTGCCAACAAATGTGTTATTATTGAAATGTTTAAAAACAATCTTCCTCAAAAAAAGATTTGGATGTTTCTTCTTCAACAATGCATAATATAACTAAAAGATTCAAGGAATCTGGAGGAATTTCAGTGCGTAAAAGACACGGCCATAAGCCTAAGACGAATAACCATGATCTCCGATACCTCAGGCAGCTCTGGATCAAGAATTGTCATTCATCTATAAGCAATATCATCACATGGGCTCAGCACTACTTTGGCAAACCTTTGTCAAGTGCCACAATATGTAGTTACATCAACAAATGCCAGTTAAAACTGTAATGTACGAAATAGAAGCCCTATGTTAACATTGTCCAGGATGGACACTGTGTGCTCCAAGCCAAAAAAGAAAAAAAATCAAGTCAAAAAGACAGGGTCTGTCATGGTGTGGGGTTGTGTCAGTGCCCTTGGCAAAGGTAACTTGTACTTGTGTGATGGCACCAATAATGCTAAAAAGTACAAACAGATTTTGGAGCACAATATGCTGCTTTTTTTTCCAGAGACGCCCATGCATATTTCAACAAGACAATGCAGAATCACATTTTCCACACATCACAAAGCCCTGGCTGTGGAAAAAAGATGATACAGGTACTTGACTGGCCTGCATGCAATCCCAACCAGTCTCCAATAGAGAATGTGTGGTGCATTTTGAAGCACAAAATGTGACACAAAAGACCCGTACTGTTGCCCACCTTAAGAAAAAGAATTGGACAAACACATTCCTGAAACACTTAATCAATTGTTGTCTTCAGTCTCTAAATGTCTGTTAAGTGTTGTGAAAAGAATGACAACATAACAAAGTAGTAAATGCTTTACTTTTCCTACTTTTCTTTAAATTTGTTGGAAGAACCAAAATTGGAACATGCTTTTATAAAAAAAATAATAATAATTAAAATAATAATCATGAGGAACACATTAAATAATCTGCTGATATATTGTCTGCAATAAAATACAAGTCAAATTAAATTTAGTAAATTAGTACATTTTTTCACTTCTGTCTTTATATATATATATATATATATATATATATATATAATTTTTTGTACTGTGACACACGTTTTCACTTTAGCATTATTCATTTTTAATTTATTTTAATTTATTCATTAAGTTTTATTACTGAAGGGTAAGTTCATGGATTATTTGCCTGATTATATACAAAGTTTTAATCTACAAAATAAAGTTTATTTTATGTATGTATTTATGTATTTTTCTGGCTGTACAAAACATTTTCTAAAATATGGACAGATACAAAATCCTTTCTGCAAAAAAAAAAATTAAAAAAAAAAAATATATATATATATATGCCCTTCCAGCTACAACCCAGAGAAACACCCAAACACTCTCTCATTCACACACACACTCATACACTATGGCCAATTTATTTCATTCAATTCACCTATACCGCATGTCTTTTGATGTATGAGGGAAATCAGAGCATCTAGGAAACCCATGCAAACAAGAACATGCAAACTCCACACAGAAATGCCAACTGGCCTGGCCAAGACTCAAATCTGAGACATTCTTGCTGTGAGGTGAGAGTGCTAACCACTGAAAAAAAAGAAAAAAAAAAAAAGTAAAAATTTTAAATAAGATTGAGTCTTCTGAAGTAACATGGTATGATAAGATTGACAGAAAATGAACAAATAAAATATCTATCTCAGTTTTGCAAGGAACTATACTCTCCTTCTGGTATAAAAGGCACAAAACTCTTCATAGAAAGGGTTACCAATTTTTTGTTTTGGATTCTAAATGTCTTGTAAACGTTGTAAAATCGTCAGCCAATTTTTTTATTTATTTATTTTTCATTTTTTTAATGAGACCCATGCTAGTTTCACAGTGATTCTGCACTGCCTTTTCCCCTTCCACATTTAGTGATTCCCTTGGCTCCGCTATTGTAGAAAAAGAGTGAAAGGGCCCCTAAATTTCGGTCTCGGTTGAGAAATTTGAATGTGTTGTGATGTAGCAGTTGGAAACGCGTTGTGGATTTGTACACAGCAGGATTCTCTATCAGCAGTGGCTGCACTGGCAGATAATCTGTTTCATTTGTGAGGTGAAATATTGTGGCGTTCGCAGAGAGCCTGTCTGTATCTGTTTATAACAGAGCACGACACAGGGGTCTTACTAGTACTTCAATGTTTTTAGGTGACACTAATGTTATATTTGAAGGTGAAGTGTCATTTTTTTTTCTTAGATTAATGTACACATATGACCTTAAATCACCGTTTCACTATTAAAAACAAAGGTTCTTTATTTGCAAAACTCTAGCAGCTATGGAAATGTCCTGTTTTAAAATGTGGATTTAAAGAGCATTGCTGGATTACAGTAGTCCAAATGTGTGGCATTTTAGACATTGTTTAGTTTGGTTTGAGGGGTTGAAATTATTTGATTTGAGCAAATGCTTCAGTGCCTCACAGCAAGAAGGTTGCTGGGTAGCTGGGTCGAACCTCGGCTCAGTTGGTGTTTCTGTGTGGAGTTTGCATGTTCTCCCTGCGTTCGCGTGGGTTTCTTCCGGGTGCTCCGGTTTCCCCCACAATTCAATTCAATTCAGCTTTATTTGTATAGCGCTTTTACAATGTAGATTGTGTCAAAGCAGCTTCACATAAACAGTCTGTTTTAGTCCAAAGACGTGCCGTAGAGGTATTTAACAACAACACAGTACAATAAGATGACTTCACATACGTCAGATTGCTTGTTTTTTTATTTATTTTTTGTACATCTGGATGTTAAACGCATGAAAAATAATTGTTTGCGAAGCCCAAAACTGATTAGCTGATGTCACACTGATGTGACGAGTAACAGAGGATTTTGCTTGTCTATTTATGATGTATGGGACAAATTGTGGACCTTGGTCTGTGAGGGGTGGATCTTTTGAATGACCCAATCCCCCCTCCATCTGGTTACAGCTTAATTGATCAAAAGGGACAGTAAAAACAAGCTTACAATGATAAAACAAATAAAATCTTTGTTTTACATAGATTCCTGAAGAAACAGGCTTTAAAAGCTGCTGCAAAATCAGCTTGCCATAACAGAAATACATGTTGTTTTTGTCAGTTTAATTAATCTTTATTTCTATAGTGCTTTTACAATGTATATTGTGTGAAATCAGCTTAGATTTTAAGATTTTAAAATCAAAATCAGGTAAATTGCAACAAATTGAAACAACATTTTGTTCATTCATTAATTCACTCACTGTATTAATTATTTTATTCATTAATGTATTATTATATTTTTTTCAATAACTATCTGTCAAATAAAGACAGCTTTTATTTTTTGTTTTTTAATTAATTCCTAAATATCACTGACCTCATTTTACCTGTATAGTCTAAAGCACAAAACAAATAAACAAATGAATAAATAAATGAATAATCTGATCAAATATTAGCTTGTTTTTTTGTCTTTTAAAATATCTAAGAATGCTCATAAGATACCTTTACTTTAAAAGACAAGTGACTGAATAATATAAATCAGTGCCTAGAAAAATAAATATACATATAACAGTAAAAGCAACTGTTTTAAACACACACACACACACACACACACACACACACACACACACACACGCACACACGCACGCACACACACACACACACACACACACACACACACACACACACACACACACACATATATATATATATATATATATATATATATATATATATATATATATATTTTTTTTTTTTTTTTCTTATCTGATTTCCATTTTGGCCCATTTTAATGCATAAACTGAATATTGATCAAGTAGGTTGTTAAAGACAGCTGAATATTAGATCATACACAATCTGAAAGGCAACTTGATACTCCGTTGTGTATCAGACAGCATCAATGCTGCGTTGTCGTCTTTTTCAAGATTTACAGTTGAAGTCAGAATTATTCACTTCTCTGTTTATTTCCCCTCAATTTCTGTTTAACAGAGATTTTTTTTGCAAAACATTTCTACATTTTTCAACAGATTTCTTTAATAATTAATTTCTAATAACTGATTTATTTTATCTTTGCCATGATGACAGTAAATAATATTTGACTAGATATTTTTCAAGACACTTCTATACAGCTTAAAGTGACATTTAAAGGCCTAACTAGTTTAATTAAGTTAACTATGCAGGATAAGGGAATTAGGCAAGCTATTGCACAATGATGGTTTGTTCTGTAGACTATTAGCCAAAATAAAACAAATAAGACTTTATCAAAAAAAAAAAAAAAAAAAAAAAAAAATATATATATATATATATATATATATATATATATATATATATATATATATATATATATATATATATATATATATATATTATCAAACATACTGAGTAAATGTCCTTACTCTTTTAAACATCATTTGGGAAATAAACAATCAAAGGGGGGTAATAATTCTGACATCTAATTTATATAGTTTTTTTTTTTTTTTTTTTTTACATGATTTACTTCCTGTGATTTGTTTTTCTTTGCACTAATCCATCAATATCACAGTTCACCCAAACAACTCAGAACAAACCACTTCTCAGAATCCCTAAAAACCTGTCAGAGTGTTTTAGCAACCACATATCACTGCTCTGAATACCACTTAGAACTCTTTAGCAATCAGAAAACAACACACTGTGAATCACCTCAGCACTGCAGCAGTAGAGCATTGACAAGCTCAGCTCAAATTTTCATCAGAAAATGTAAATATTTTGCATGTCTGGAGCCACTAGCGGTGCAGAAATGACACACTTCACCTTGAAGAAGATGATGCCAAATGTAATTACATCAGCGTCATCCATCATGCGCCTTCTACAGTAGTAATCCTCTTTTAGCTCATAGAACTCCTCTAATAAATGCCTGCCGTTTCATTTCAACGAGCTGCATGATGGTACTTGTGATGAGAAGTGATTGTCATATAGCCGAATTCGGAGAGCGACAATAAACTGCACAGTTCAGCAGTGTTTGATATTGTTCAGGCAGGTCTTTATCTTCCCGTCTTTGTGTCCTCTCCATGTGGAAACTGATCCTAGCACTGGGACTCGGAGGAGCTCGAGTCGCCGAGACACGGCGCTCAGCCAAAATCCATAGCCACACCAACCCTCCATTTGTCCTCATATCCTGCTTGACACTTTCCATGAGAATAAATACATGCTCGTCTTTCTGACAATATAAAGGAAAAAACTTGTCTCTGGTGCTGACAGCATATATGAAGGCTTTCAAGGAATGATCTGTCCGTTAAGCTAGAACAATGACAGATAGTGGAATTTTGTAAAATATACATATTTTGTTTTTAATTCTGTGGTTACAGGGCCCTAGACTTGTTTTTTATCCTTGCTCTGCATGTGGTCGGATTAAACTGTTTTCTCACTAGTGAAGCATTCAGTTTTTCCACTTACAAAATTCGCCATGTAAATAGCATGTAAGTCTCTTAAAGGGAATGGGAGATGGGACTCTGATTAGTTTAATGCATATTATGCTCCAAACGCACCCATAACTAGGTCCAAACAGAATCAGCACATTTTTTTTTTTGCTATTTCTGTGCAGAATATTGTACAAAATCTGGGATTTATGTGGAATCACTATAAAAAAAAAAACTTAAGATTGTAAATACAATGTAGTACATGTTAAACTTTTATTTTAATGTTAATCAAATTAGATCCAAATTAAATACATTTATTTGGTAAACAAAGCAAGTCTCTCATAAAATATCTCTTCTAAAAGACAGAAAATATTACTTTACAAAATATATTGTAAAAAATTTTTTAATGAAATTTTCATATTAGTCAGTAATATTAATGCAACTAACTCATGAAATGAATATAAAGTTAATAATTACACTTAAATAATGGCTAAAAATCTGTGGATTTCTGCATGCACAGATTCCGTGTGGGCCTACCCATAACTCATTGAGCACACCCAGTTAGACCATACACCAGGGTGTAAGCCGTATTTTTCCATCCTTAAAATGTAGCAAAAATTAATTCGGACATGCCCTTAATGCTTTTGCGCCTTGCGTTTTAGACGTTGTGCTTAGATCTTTAAAATAGAGTCCTTAGATGTGAGTTCTAAATATTGATAAGTTTTCATTTAAAAAAAAAAGGCTAACAATTGTGTAATTTATTTTACTATATGTTTATTTTATTTACTTAACTGTTTCTATTCATCCAATTATATAGCATTAAATTAGACTTGGACTTATTTAACTACAGACCAGTATCCATACCATATTCTGCAGCCCTTGTCTAAATTCATTAGTTCAGTCGTCTGAAAAGAACAGCTCATTGTTGTGTCATCAAAAAGAGGTATTGAATCTCTTTGACTTTTAACTTTTGATACTAAAAGTGGATTATATTTTCTCGTATTTGTCTATTGTGTTTACTATGTGTTTATAATTTCAATAATCATAAATATATACAAATGAATAGTCCTTTTTTAATTATATATTTTAAATATTAATAATTCTTACTACACTGTGAAAAAATCTGCAAGTTTAATTTTTATTATTTTTTTTTTTTCTGGCTGCTGAGGTGCCAGAAAAAAAAAAAAAAAAAAAAAAAAACCTAAATAATGGCTGTTAAATTTCAGAAATTTACTGTAAAATATTAGACATTCTAGTACAGAACTTTACCAGAATTGTAAATCTAAGAAAATTTCTGTAATTCAACGTCTGTTATTTAACAGTAAACTTCTGTAATTTAATTGCCATTATTTAACTTTTTCTTTTATGCCACCCCAGCTGTTGAAATAAAATAAAAAAATAAATAAATAAATAAAATAAAATAAAAAAACTTAAGATTTTTTTTGCAGTATGGATGTTTTGCTTGATATTCATATTCAGCTAAAGTGCATAACCAAGTTAATTAGGTAAAAGTTAGGGTATTTTGTCAAGTCATTAGACAAATGAAGTTTTGTAGCTAATTAAGCAAAAAAAAAAACATGTTAAAAATGTGTAATGTTATGGAAAAGTTGTATAACTGAAATTAATTAAAGTTAAATTCTCTCTCTCTCTCTCTCTCTCTTTCTCTCTCTCTCTCTCTCTCTCTCCCTCTCTCTCTCTCTCTCTCTCTCTCTCTCTCTCTCCCTCTCTCTCTCTCTCTCTCTCTCTCTCTCTCTCTTTATATATATATATATATATCCACAAGCTAAATTCAGTACTTTAACAAAGCATTGATTAACAACTTTATAACTCTTGCAATAGGTCTCCTTTCAAAGCTTTATCAGTATTGGTAAAACAATTACTCTCCATTTAGCTGGACCAATAGCACCACCAATAGCTGTTGTGTGGTGAGCGCACTGGCGCCGTTGTCCTGTGGCTGCCGTTGTATCATCCAGGTGGATGCTGCACACTGGTGGTGGTGTGGAGAGACCCCCCTCATGATTGTGAAGCGCTTTGGGTGTATGGCCATACACAATAAATGCACTATATAAATACACACACATTACATTACATTATAGAAAATGAATGAATTTTTAGTTTTACCACAAAGACCAGGGGGATAAAAATGATTTTGAATTACATTTATTGATGACTATTATTTGACAAATGTATAATTCAACAAAACATAGGATTTATTTGGCAGAGGCCTTGTCCATAGTTTGAATAGGAAGCTTTTAGATCCAGTTATGACTGCCAAGGATGAAGGCAGGGGTGTAGCCTACCCCCCTGGACTGGGCCAACCTGGTGGTGGTGAGAAAGGTGGTGGGTGAACGTCTGCTTTGGTACCTGCAACCAAATGAATGAAACGAATGCTCTTGGCAATCTGTTGGAAATAATTGTGATGAGTGATGTGGCATTAGATAGTTCTTGTGTCTCGTGGCTATTGGTTGGAACTGATTGTGAGTGACATGACATTAGGTCTTCCTAGTAAAACTAGTGCTAAACGCTACATTTCTGGAACAAAAAGTTAATCATTTCTTTGTACAATTTTGGAATTAAACTCATTTAGTTTGGTTTCAAATTAAACCCTTTACCTTGTTATGACGTTTAAACATACTGTATACAAAAAAGTACATTTCAAAACCAAATGGACATAGTCACAAGTCAAAAATATTGTATTGTGAGTGGTAATCAGCAGTATTGATTTTCCATTTTTTAAACTGCTTTAATTTAAAGCTGCAATATACTATATGCTCTCTTTCGAAATTGCGGATATTTGTCAATAGCCCTAGAAACATTGACGCGAATGAGTGTGTTTAAAATTGACCGGGAGGTCACGGGTCAGCTGACAGATATGCAGTCTCTGTTCTGTAAGGCCCATAAAACAGGGCCGGTATTGATCCATGTGTGTGTGTGTCAAAGCGTGTGTTTCTTGTCACAGGCGGTTTATATATTGGTTGCCATGTCTATTGCCTTCATTCACACATTTATTGCTAATCAGAAACTGCAGCAGCTCTGAATTGACTCCAGACACCCAAACGCTGTACGAGATCACTAATTATCACTCAAGAGCTGTGAGCCCTTTGAGGATTTTTAAAACACATACAACACCACCACTCTAATTGACTTCCTCATCTTCAGCCATCGAAAAGAAACACAACCTAGAGAAGCTAAATGTGCTAAAACCGACTAAATAAATCTGCAGAAGTGGCTGTAGACTAATAAATATCTCATGCCAATCAAGTTGAGCAATCGAGTCAGATGTGGATATTTCCCAGTAAATCATATTACCATTGTGCGAGTTGATTAAGAAAATCAAGTCTGGCACTAAAAGTGACCTTTTCATATTTGCTAAAACTTTCATTCAGATGTGCTTAACATGACATTACGAAAAGGTCATCGCTAGATTGAAGGCACAAATACCTTTATCCTAGATTTTCAGGAACTTAATGAAAATAACCTTTGTGTTCCTCTGCTTTGAGCTTTAAATTAAGAACCCAGACGTTTCTTAAAGAGACAGCACTTTTCTGAAAAAAAACGAGTCCTGCAGGATTGAGACCTGTATTTGGGCTAATAGAGTCTGTGTCTTTCACAGAATGCAGGTACCTGCAAACACAACCGTGGCCTGCTGCCACCGCTGGCCATGATTGACTTCAATTATAGGCTTTGGGGATTACGTTGACCCAGGGTGGAAGTAAATCGTCTTGCTTTGCATATATAAATGAGTGGTTATCAATCCTTTATCTCGGGGTGGCATCGAATCTCTGATCGCTGCCGAAGAGGATTGATCAAACGCGCACGTTCTAGCCAGCCAAGGACTTTTAAGTAAATAAAGGCAAACAATAGTATCAGACAGGCTTTATCAACACTACTGCTGAGGCATGTGTTAAAGGAATAGTCGATCCCACAGACAAAACAAACAAAAAAAAAGAGTGTCCAAGGCCCTGTTACAATGCGATATTAAGATACAATTTAGTCAGTCCATTTACAAGTGGACAAGGTGTAATTGGGGTTTGAAATATTTGCTGTCTGAAGTAATTGTTCATTTTGTAAAATATATATCTACACTCAAAAAAAAAAAAAAAAGACTGTTTCTTCTTATCCAAACTATTTATTTTAATAAAAAAACTAAACAATTGTTACAAAACAATACAATACAAAAAAAACAATACAAGTTTTTTTGCAACAACTTATACACATACAACAGTTCTGTCAGGTTCTTGAATCTGATTGGCTGATTAGCCATGTCATATTCTGCAATAACAGCACTCGTCCAGCCTCTTAACCCTTCACCCTTGTGTATTACTCCTCCCACATACAGCAACAAGCAGAGGACACTCTACAGTTCGACAAATATTCCTGATGTTAGACAACATAATGTGTTTTTGAGGCTTTTTTAGTCGAGAATGTAGTTTAGATTGCAACTATGCAGTTTATATGTAAGGATAGTGTCTGTTTTAAAATATTTATAACTGCTGAGAGACTGCGCGTCGGCGGCCATCAGCCTGCCATACTGAGCTGACTAAAGACGGTTGACGTTGTCCATCCACAAGATGGCTACAGGAAAGCCCAATTAGCACTTAGATGATTAAAACAGCATAATTTTTAACTACAGCAGATAAATTTATTATTATTATTATTGTTATTAAACTGATAAGTGATATTCTAAGTCGATCTCTCTTTTGTATGTTGTAGTGCTGTGTTTATACCATATTATTCTCTATAATTATCTCTCTATCTCTGTAGACAGATGGCATCCCATGTCCCGTTCAGCCTTATAATCTTAAAATGTGAGCAATATCAGTTGTTTGGTCATCACTCTAGACATTACGCTAGAGAATCATTCAAACACTAGCTCAAAGTGACGTTTGTGAGTTAACAACTGTCTCTGCTGTTCTGACATCAGCTGCAGATGTGAATAAATGGAGAAAGAAAGTAGCTCCTAACACAATAGATTTTTTAGACTCTGTGTTTGATTTGTTTTTATTTATTTTTTTTATTTTATTTTATTTTTTTATACAAAATTATATATATTATATATGCACACCAGACTCAGTGGATACAGTGAAGCATGGTGGTGTTCATGGACCATGGGGAATTCAGGACCTCAGGCTAGGCCAAAGGTTTACCTTCCAACAAGACAATGACCCCAAACACACAGCGGAAATAACAAAGGAGTGGCTTCATAACTCTGTGACTGTTCTTGAATGACCTAGCCTGTGCCCTGACTTTAATTGAGCGCCTTTATAAGGCCTAAAATGGCTGTCCACCAACATCTACCATCCAACCTGACAGAACTGGAGAGACAGAACAAAGATGAATAGCAAAAGATCCATCCACAAATACAGGTGTGAAAAACTTTCCCCAAAAAGACTCATGGCTGTATTAGATCGAAAGCGTGCATCTACTAAATACCGAGCAAATCGTCTGAATACAGGTGATATTTAAATTTTTCTTTTTCATAAATCTGCAAAAAAATGTCAACAATTCTGTGTTTTCACAGCAATTGGGATGCTTTGTGTACATTTATGAGAAAACAAAATGAATTGAAATGTTTTTAGCAAATGGCTGCAGCATAAAAAAGAGTGAACATTTTAAGTGGGTCTGGATAGTGTCTATAACCACTGTACCCACTGTAGTCAACCATATTGGTCAAAATTATTATTTTGCTTAAAAGTCTAATCATAATTATTTTAATTTTTATTTATTTATTTATTTTATTTTATTTTATTTTTTTGCATTCCATCAGATTTATTGTGTTTGTCTTTTGTAAGCACAAACTGATTACAACAGATTATTATTTATTTATTTATTTCAGTGTACCAATTTATTGCAGCCGATATATATATATATATATATATATATATATATATATATATATATATATATATATATATATATATAAAACCTCTCTCTTTCTACATTATTAAGACTGGTAAAACAATAAACTGGTAAATGAAAAGCTGAATTCCCTAATAACTCTCTCAAAGAGATTTAGTATAGTAAGAAGTACAGTATGTAGATAACAAAGTTATTGTGTTTGGTCTTGGCGGAATAGATTTACTATGCTGCAGCTGCTTGACTTTTGGTGCAGAGCTGCTGAGAATTGCTATCGCCAGTACATTCACAGACAAGCAGTCAGAAAATATAACACACTGCTGCTGCAAACAAGTTGTTGTTTTTATATACTTTTACATTTACAGTATATTTTTGTCTTATCTTTTGTCAACAGTGTATTGTATCAAGTCAAGAGTCATTTTGTTGTTCTCTTCTTTTTTTACTGAACGTCCTCCAGCTGCCATAGTGTCACTTGTTTACAGAAGAGCATCATTCACATGAATGCACTTAAAATGTACTATACTGTTGTATATATTAATAGAATGCTATAAACATTTAATTTTTTTAAGTCAAGGTTATGATGCTTTGCTATACACTTACATGCCTCCAATTTATAGAAAAGCACAGCCTTGCATCTTTTTTTTTTTTTTTTTTTTTTTTTTTTACAGGGAGAAAAAAAAATAGGTCAGAATGATGCGAAGATGAATAAATAACCTACTGTATTCTCTCTGAGTCTTTACTTAAGTATAACGACTTCCCATAATCCCAGTTGAGGGGAAGAAGAAGAAAAAAGAAAGGTTACTCCTGCTGTGAACCTTAATCTATGAAAATGATGTTGTTGCCAAACTCTTTGTAACTGTGATAAAGACCCCCAAAATAGTAAATCAAATCAGTAAATTCATTTCCCTCACTTTAAAGCGCAACAAATCCCAGACAAGCAGACAAGATCACATGGCGTGTGCAAGAGAAGAAGTGTTAAAAATCTTCCCTCAGGGCATTGACGTCATCGTCTCAGTCTCTGTAACTCGACCCTGAAATGTGTAGTGTGTGTTAATAGTGTTTTAAGCAGGTGGCAACCAAAGCTAACAGTGCACTTTTGTGCCATATCCTGAGGGGACGACATGAGATTTGTGTCATCTCTGCATTGATGAGACCTTTTGTTCTTTTGAGACTCACTTTACTGTTTTTATGTTGGAGGTCGCAAAGATGCAACTGATGTAGGAGTAAAAATAACAGTATGTTGGAATTAACCTTTCAGTTTCCTTTTAAACTCTTTTATTGTGTTCCTCTGACAAAGTCAAAACCCAGTGGACCTGTATTGCTGGAGCTTTTACCATCTGGTGCATATCAAAGAAAAGAAGACATTCACTTGATGAGAGCTGATGTACTGCTCTGGTTAGTTTCAATTGACATCAGTAAAATCACAGCTAAAATAGTAATTATAGTGCTATAAATTATTCAGTGCTCAGCATAACAGCCCATTTTGTACAGCCCATTTTGAAAATGAACATTTTTACCCATTTCTTAGTGAATATGGGTAATATATAAAGCTGCATTTAAACCAACTGAACCAACTGATTTAAAAATATATATTTATTAAAATAGCATTTTAGTCACCAAACATTTAGAAATTGAAAGATAATACAATCAAATTCAAGCAAAATTGTGCAAAAAAAAAAAAAAAATACACATTCCATTTTTTTAATTATTTTCTTGTTTTTTTTCTCTCTCTTTTTTTAAATTTGTATTTAATATTTTTGGGTGTACTTGTTTTTGGACCATTAGGCTATCAAACGTTATTTTGTTAGATTAGCTCCAGATTTGGCTTCAGTACTGACTAACCTAATGCATTTGCACAAATCTAATATTGTATAGCTTCCTATTATAAATATACATTTCAAAGATAGATTTGTGAGGATGTACTCGTATATGCTGAGCACTGTGTGTATATATATATATATATATATATATATATATATATATATATATATATATATATATATATATATATATATATATATATATATATTAATGTTATATAGTTTAATGAAAAAAACAACAATGTTGCTGTGACTGTAATGTTAGTTTCATGCTATATAAAGTGTAAGTCAACATAATGAAATGTTTAGTTGAACAATATTTTCATTTTAAATGTATTCATTTAATAATTATGTATTTTTGACTTTGTCAGGGGAACATTATAAAATAGTTTAAAAGGAAACTAAAAAAAGCTAATTTCAATGTTATTTTTATTTATAAATGTAATAATTTATACATTTATGACAGCATTTTTATTTTTTTATGTAAAATGTATTATTTAATGATTTTTAGTTAATTTGTTTGACAGTTAGTTAGATAGTTTGCTTGTTTATTTGTTTGTTTGTCCGTTAGTGTCACCGACTCATGGGTCCCAGTCATTCCCCTCGCTGACCAGCAGAGGTCACCATCTCCGGACTTCTAACCATTACGTCATCCTTCTCACACAGATCCCAGCACACCTGTTCTCCATCTCACTAATGACCCACGTACCACATATAAGCAGCTCACACACACACTTCATTGCGAAGTCTTGTTTAGCCCCGGCCAGCATTTCTGAGCGTTCTATTCTGCCTGATCTCCCGTTTACCACTTCAGCCCGTTCCTCGATTCTGCTCTGTCTTCTGCCTGCCCTTGACCTAAAGCCTGATTACACGGTCTCTGATTCTCGCTGCCTGCCCCTGACTAAAGCCTGTATTACGGACTCTGAACCACGCTGCCTGCCCTTGACTCAAGCCTGGTAATCACTCTGCCTCTGTTATCTGCTAATCATCGTTGAGTTGTATGTTGTATGTTCGCACAACCGTGCGAGGTGTTGATGTTTAAGTGTGACTTAATAAATACTGCAAAATGGATCCCTCCGTGTCAGTCTCCCCGTTACAGTTAGTTTGCTTGTTAGTCAGTTGGTCAGTCAGCTAGTTTGTTTGTTTGCTATTCAGTTAGTCAGTCAGTCAGTTAGTTAGTTAGTTAGTTAGTTAGTTTGTTAGCTTTTTTGTTTGTCAGCTAGTCAGTCAGTTAGTTGGTTAATATGTTTGTTAGTTAGTTAGTCAGTCAGTTTGTCAGTCAATTAGTTTGTTTGTTAGACAGTTGGTCAGTCAGCTAGTTTATTTGTTTGTCAGTCAGTAATTTAGTTAGTTATTTTGTTTGTTAGTCAGTCAGTCAGTTTGTTTGTTAGTCAGTTTTTTTTTTTTTTGTTTGTAGTCAGTTATTCTGTTAGCTAGTCAGTCAGTCAGTTACTTTGTTTGTTAGTCAATTGGTCACTTAGTCATTCATTCTTAAAAAAAAAATAATAATAATAAAAAAGGATCATTCGCCAGACAAATGTATGCTACTTTTTGTTATAAACAAAAAGATGACGCTGAGATATTTCATGATATATATATATATATATATATATATATATATATATATATATATATATATATATATATATATATATAGCAAATTTTCGCACCCTTTTTCATGCAACATTTGTACATAAATGTGTCACAAATTGGTATTTGTATTCTAAACAGTGACTCTAATTTGCTTATGGATGTGTTCTTGGGGAAAAGAGAGTAATATTGGGAATTACAACTTTTCACCTCTAATATAAGACTTTCTAAACACCAATTAGTTGAAGTTTTGATGACAAAAGAAGAGCCCTGGCTTTAGTCCATCAAAATGAAAGACATTTGTTAAACTAAACTAATCTAAAATCAGAGGATCAAATGATTTGGCCTTGTTTGATGGAAGGCATTTAAAATCAAATGTATTGTATTTTCAAATGCTGTAAAGCATCAATCTAATCCTCAAGTGCTAAGCACATTTGTTGGAGCAATAATTCAAGCATGGCATCTATAAGACCTCAAACATGCCCCCTGTATACCATTGTTTCTTGGTCCCGGTGAGAGGAGGTGTGAATGGACCAGAGCATGGAGGTGCGGAGCGCAGGTCAGCAGCAGTGAATGCAGCCGTGTTGTGTTGCGAGGAGTTAATGGAGGCTGTTGCCGTCTCTCCTTTAACAGATTACAGCAGCTCTGTGTCACAGGGAAAGAGAGGCAAGGTCTGCAGACCATCCATCACCGGCCCTGTCTATATCCAGCCTTAGTCTGGCTAAGTCGTGTGATAAAGGTGCATGTCAGCTCTCCTCTGCTGCTCAACTGCATCCAATCCCTGCTGAAATCCACACTGGGGTTCTGGCCGACGCACAAATCCACGCTGTTCAGTTCCACCTGCAGCCAACTTCATATACACACTGGAGGGACTATCTAGGTTTGACTTGCTGCTCATTCTTTCTTTTTTTTCCCTCTCTTTCTCCCTCTGCTTGTATTTTTTTTTCTGAAGGATTAAAACCCAACTGTGAGGTAACATCCAGCAGAATTTTCCGTGCATATGACAGGGCTCGCTGCGAAAGGGCAATTATATAGGCCCGACCTTATTGTGTGGCAAATCCTCTATCAGCTTGCACGCTCAGGGGAATCTCAAATTAATCCTGTCGGAAAGAGTGAAAGCCCAATCTTGTGTTTCTCTCGTGTCATTAATACCGGGGTACAGTATGTGCTCACTTCATTCAGATTAACTGCCTGAGTTCTGCATCCTGCTTGCTTGTCGTTTTTTTTCAGCATCTAAAGGTGCCCAGTCTTCTCCATCACAGGCCTATTTATAGGTGCTTTTGAATTGCAGCGTACGTGGGTTGTCTCCCTGTTGAGTCACTGTACATGTAGACATTTATTTGGTGCTGGAACAATATATAAAAGAGACGAAGTAGAACAACAACAACAACAAAAACATTCAGAAACAATAGGGATCTGTTTTTCTTTCTCATAAATGCATCGTTGCCTTTCTTTGATATAGATGGGTCAAAGACAAAATGGGTTTTTCAAGCATCACAGTACACTTTAAAACCCAACAGTAAACTTTATCAAATAAAATAAGTGTGGTTAACTCAAAATCGACTGAAAGTTTATTCTACTCATTTGAAAAAAAGTTTCGAACTCAGTGAATTAAATATCTCATTACTTCAGCTTAAATGGAGTAAGTTCACACAACTCAGATTAGTTGTTTAACTCTAATGGTTTGCAGCAATTAATTTCCTCAAATTTAAGTTTAATTTAATTTAATTTAAGTTTGAGTTGCTTTAACTTATTGAGTTTAACAGTACCCAGTTGGTTTGAGTTCTCTTCATTCATTGGGTTTTACTGTGCTCAAATTGATTTATTTATTTACTCAAATGGATTGAGTACACAGTCCTCATTCAAAGTAGTTTTTGAAATTAAATGCATTGTTGCATTCGGTTTCCTCAAAGGGTTTGAGTTACTTTTTGGGTTTTGGGGTTTTACCAACGCAATCTCACGGCAATTCGCAACTATTTGATTTGGTGGCTAATTTGTTTGAATTCGTATGATCTAATTCGTACAATTTAGTACGATTTGCTCATCACCCAATGACGGTAGGGGTTAAGTGCCACTCCTCCTTTTTAAAATCGTACATTTTCGTACGACTGAATTAGCCACTAAACTGACAAAACGTAAAACACGTATGTTTCCTCATGAGATCTAGCTGGTTTTACAGTGTAGTAGAAGTGCACTGCAAAAAATGCTTTTCTTACTAAGATTTTTTGTCTTGTTTTTAGTCCAAATATCTACAAATTCTTAAATCTTAAACTCGCTTAATTTTGGCATATTGTTTCTTAAAACAAGACAATATGTTTTGCTTGTCTAGAAAATGCTTCTTGATTTAAGAATTTGTAGATATTTGGACTAAAAACAAGAAGAAAAGCATTTTTATTTTATTAAGTTTATTTATTGCTAAACAACTGAACTAATTAGTTAATAAATGATTATGACCTTAATGTGTTTATTTATAGAAGGCGTCCACTAAAATATCATTTATTTGTTACAACTGTTTACAGGCAGTGCTTAATTTGAGCCAAATCTTGCTGGATTCTGTTCTGGAAAATGTCAGATGTTTGTGTTATGCGTTCCGGTATTTATTTTATTTGATCCGGCATCAACTTCTGCATGGTAAATACACACATGACCGTAGTCACCATATGCAAGTTAAAGGAAAAGTCACATTCAACTATAGATTCTCAACAATATTTTCAGCCAATCGGCTATCTTCTTTAAGATTAGACTGTGTACGTAAGTCATTAAATTATTATCATATATATTTTTTTTACTTGGCACATAATAGTGAAGTGAACTGAATAGTGATTGTTCATACAATTTATGTTTTTAGCTACACTTTGATTATTTATGTTCCAAGAAAACTGAAATTGTATGGTGGACATCAGTCAGGCTAACTTTTATTTCATGGTTCTGTTCCTGGATTTATTAATTTACAAATTAAGCACTGTTTACAAGGGGTTCCCATGCTTCTTGATAGTACTTGAATTTCAGAAATATAGTTTGAATTCAAGGCCTGGAAAGTACTTAAAAACAAACATAGCCCCTTGAAAGTGCTTGAATTTAAAGTTTATGGTGTTAATTCGACAATTTTACTATGCTTCTTTCAAAAACTGAACACAAAAATGAGAAATTCCTAATTTAAAAATCTTAAATAAATTAAAAACTGACAAATTTTTATCAATATTTCAGTAACCACATTTGAATATCATCAGTATTGAGTTCAACTAATTGTATTGAAGTTATTTGTACATGAATGTTTAAAATGGTGTACATTATTATGACATGTTAATGTAAATATTAAATTAAAGCGAAATTAATGACTTTCATGGTATATATGCTTTTGGTTTAAATTAAGGTGTTTGATTTAAAATTATTGGTGATTTTAAAAGTCTTTGAAACAGGTGTTCATGAAAGAATGGGTTTTATATATCTTAAAATCTTCTCAGGCATATTTGTTGTGATTGCTTATTAGTTCTTTATTGTCATTATCTATTGCAGTGATACTGTCGTAAAGTCATGCTGATGAGCATGCGTGGCAGCTGTGTGGTATGTTGTTTTGTTTTGTTGTTGTTGCTGAAGTTCATAGAGTAAAACTAGGGTTCACTGAATCTGTGTTTGTACAGTATGTGTTTCATTGGACATAACAATATTTCAAACAAAGACCATTTGATTCCCAGTTTAGACCCAACATATCTATTAATTCATCATTTTAAATTGCTATTCTTCACACTAACTACTAGATTTTACCGATTTGTCAGCAATCATTTTAGTCATTTAAATGTATGAAAATGTTGTACCATACTATCATGGTATGATATATGTCTCATGCTCTTGTATTTGGGCCTTTTATACTGAAGCATTTCCCAAATTGTTCCTTGTGTTCACATCAAGTGAGCTTATTTTGTATTTGTTTAATAAAGTAAATGGCTGTAAATATATGCGGTGGACTTAGATAATAAGCTGTAAATAACTATAATAAACAAATACACTGCACATATACATTTATAATTCATCTGTAAATATTACCCAGTTTTCCTATAATTGCACTTTAGAACTTACACCAATATCCTGCAATTGCTGCTATTACACTCCTGATTAGACCAAAACGGCAATTAATTGCCTTGTACTTGTACACGTGTAAAGTTGCATCTAATCTAATCTAATCTAATCTAATCTAATCTAATGTTCGTCTCTTCACCCATGCCTTTATTATAGTTTCAAGGTTGTTTTTGTTATTGTTCATTGGTTGAGTGGATTTAGCTATTTTGTTAATCTGTGACTGGTTTAGTTACTTGTTATCTTGTTTATATGCAATAATTTCCATCCATCCATCTATCCATCCATCCATCCATCCATCCATCCATCCTTGCTGTTTTATTAGATTACCTTCTTGTCATCATCGTCGTCTTGATCATCTCTTCACCCTTGCCTTTGTTTCCATTTCTAGCTTGTTTCTGTGGTTACTCATTGGTTCAATAATGATGCTTACCTGTGTCTTGTTTAGTTTTTTGTTTTGTTTTACTTTATCTGTCTTATTGTTTTGGCTTCTTTCTTACATTTGCATGTGCACAGTAACATAGACAACAATACAATATCATTTAAATAACTGAATACATTATCTGCATTAATCGACAGTAAACATAACAAACGTTTTGTAATGTTGAATTGTAACAGCCAAATTTGAACCACTAAATTTATGGATAAGGTTTTTTTTTTTTTTTTTACTGAAACAAAATGAACTAAAAATTGCCTTTTAAATAATATACATTGTACTTTTAAACAGGACTGGATATTTTGGAAATGAAATCTGGAAGTCGAACATGAAGTATTGAAGTTAAGTATGAAGTTGTGTTTTAAATTTAAATATTCACAGTTTAAATAAACAGCTGTGTTAAATTTTAGGACCTAAAATTACAAAGCCCGGCAATTTAAGTCACTGAGATGCAAGCAGTTGTTAATTCAATGTATTGTAATGATTTTTTTTTTCAGTTAGTGCTTTTCAACAAGCTTCTTATTTCAATACTTTTGACATTGATTTTGTTCTATAAATTGCAGAATAACAAAAAATAAATACTAAACTAACCATTGCCATTTATAGACAATATATATTTTTTAGGGTCATTCTGTCCTTTGTTTGCATTTCTATTAAACACTGATAATTCTTCAGTGGTTAACACTGTCGTCTCACGGCATAAAAGTCGCTGGTTCTCGAGTCCTGACTGGGCCAGTTGGCATTTTGGTGTGGAGTTTGCATGTTCTCACTGTGTTCACATGGGTTTCCTTTGTGTGCTCCAATTTCCCCCACAGTATAAACACATGCGCAAAGTGAATTAAATAAACTAAATTTTACATTGTGTGTGTGTGTGTGTGTGTGTGTGTGTGTGTGTGTGTCAATGGGTGTTTCCCAGTAAAGGGTTGCAGCTGGAAGGACATCCGCTGTGTAGAACATATTATGGAATAGTTGGCAGTTCATTCCGCTGTGGCAACATCTAATCAATAGACAACTAAGTGGAATGAGAATGAATGAATAAATGAATGCTTTGCTAGACACTGATAACTCGATCAGTTATACTCTAGAAGCATGTTAGCCAGTGGTGCTGCTAACAGTTCTCTCACTATGAAAGTCTCTATCATAAACCTCTCTCTAGGTGATCTGGATCTCCTAGAGCAACATCATCTTTTTTTTTTTCTTCTTTTGATTTTCATACCGAGACATTCCAATGTGGCCTCCACGTGCTTGGCATTCAAATAATGCATAGGTACAAGTCATTTTCACCACTGCGGGCGCAATACAGTATTTTGTTTGAAGAGATCATTACCTCTTCCCCTAGTTTCTCACCCGGGCTTCCTTTCCTGCTCTGTCTGTGCAATCTGAATGCACAAAACCTTTCCCATCTGAATCCATACCTAATAGGAATATGTAATACATTTCACACCTTTGATCATCTGAAATTGGGGAGATAGAGTATCTATCCAGCGCCATCAAACAGTGCAGCACTCTTATCTTAAAAAGTCCAACAGAGCTGAAAAGAAGCTTTTCATGTCCTTTTTTTTCCCCCTCCGAACTCCATGCTCAGATGTTCGTTGACTCCGGCTTTAGCGCTGAAGGTCACAAAGTAGCATAAGGGCAGTTAAAGATTTTTGACATTACATGTAATTGCTGCACAGGTTCTGCTTGAACGTCTGCCAGCCTCATTTGAATTAATGATCATTAGCGGTGGGCAATTTATGCGTGTTTGTGTTAGGTTCATGAATCTGTGCGTTTTAATGAACCAAATATTGATTCAGATATTTTATGATGCAATCATTCATTTCCATTAACTTGCACAAGCACAAGCAGTTTAATGCTTTGGGTTATGATTTTTTTTTACATGTTCAGTGAATTAAACATGCTTAGGTGCATTAGACTGTTTTTTAGGGCTTTCATATTTGATGGAAACTTGACTGTTGAATGTTCTTTAGCTATGCAGATGTGTTGTGTATATTGAAATTTATTTATGTTATACTGCCTTATTGGCTGTATTTTTTTAAGCCAAATGTATTTTTCAAGCCAATGCTAATTTGGATTGAGGTAAAATTGTGAAGATAAAACCAAGATTTATTATTTGTATGTAATTATTCATATATATGTCCTCACACTGTCAGCCTTTACTAGTGTTGCTATACTTGTGGAAACGTGGTCACTACAATATCAGGACCACAAGGCATACACACACACATAATTGATCAGTTATCGATTAAGGATATCTCATAAACACCACACATACTATATTTATAAGGTATAATTCACCTAAAAAATGTCTTTTTTGTCTTCATGTAAGGCTGTATTTGCGGCCGGGAAATCACACGTGACGTGATCTGCTGACCGTGACGGGCGGGTGCACACTACTTAATGATAGACGTGCAAGCATCTACTTTAGTAAACAGAACCTGCATGTGCTGTGAGTAACAGGTAATAAAGTTGTAGATACTATTCAGTTGTGGCACAGAGTGATTGTTTGAGAGCCACACGCAAAGTATGAACAGCAATTAGCAGTGAAAATGAAACCGAAAGCGTGCACATCATTTAAATAATCCTCTCGAATTTTAGAGTTATGATTGCAACAAGCATTTGGTATGTTTTTCTTTCATAGCGAACACACAGTTGTGCATAAAAATAAATATTTACAGTGTCAGTATACCTACTTTAGCCTAAATAATGTTGATTTTACCAGTGAATAAATTGGTCTAATAATGTTGTCAATGACAGATTGCAAGCATATATCTCAAACATAATTCAACATCAGAATTATTATAAGTAGGATAGAATTATGTAGAGAAACCAGTAGATCTACACATAGTATTATTATTGTTGGTTTATGATATGTTTGACGAAAAAAAAAAAACAATAATTATAGCCGACTCATATTAATCTTTATTTTACATCTACAGAATCGTGAGAAAATCGTGATCTTTATTTTAAGCAAAAAATCACGATTCTCATTTTAGCCAGAAACGTGCAACTCTAATATATATATTTTTTTTTTTTCCAATTTCTGTTTAATGAAGAAGATTTTTTTTCAACACATTTCTAAACATAATAGTTTTTTTAATAACTTATTTCTGATAACTGATTTATTTTATGTTTGCCATGATGACAGTAAATAATATTTGACTAGATGTTTTTAGGACACTTAAACAGCTTAAAGTTACATTTAAAAGCTTAACAAGGTTAATTAGGTTAACTAGGCAGGCTAATGTAATCAGGTAAGTTATTGTATAATGATGGTTTATTCTGTTGACTATAAATAAATAAATAAATAAATAAATAAATAAATATATATATATATATATATATATATATATATATATATATATATATATATATATATATATATATATATATATATATATATATATATATATATATATATAGCTTGAAGGGGCTAATAATTTTGACCTTAATATAGTGTTTAAAAAATTTAAAAAATGCTTTTATTCTAGAGACAAATAAAACAAATTTCTCCAGAAGAAAAAAAAATATATGTATATATATATATCAGACTTACTGTGAAAATGTCCTTGCTCTGTTAAAACATCATTTGGGAAATACTTAAAAAAAGAATTTTAAATTCAAAGCGGGGCTAATAATTCTGACTGTATATACAGTATAGTCATAATGTAATAAAAGTTATGTGGATAAATACAGTATCATTTATTAATATAAGCAGAAACAATTCATGAAATGCAATGTTGTTTCTTGTAATCAGAATGATTAATATTTAGGAATAATATTTGGCATATCAATCCAAATGTGACATGTTGTCTTTATAGCTGATCTTACACAGTATTTGTACAACAGAACACTTTTTTGTCATGACTGTAAATCTATGAAATTGCATTCTTAATCATATATAATGTAGTTTGTTTGAACTGTGCATGACTATTAAAAGTGCATTCTTTATGTGAATATCTGCAGTATGAAAGAAATTTAGACTTACTATTTAAATATTTTTCATAAGACCTACAGTATGGCATCAGTTACATCACTTCACTGGCTTTCATAAATCTTCTCCTGGGCCTCATGGAGTTGTAATTCAAATGTGTCCATCAAATGTGTGCTTCGACAAGCTGTTGAATTATTAGAAAGTAATGCACCAACAGTTCCTGTGAGTAGTAGTTTCTTACACATCTTCCAAACCCTTCTGTTTTGTTTAGATTTGTTATTATTATAATTTTTTTATGTGAAATTAATGACCTGATTTGGTATAGCAATATGGAACTATAATCTAGTAAAGACCTATGTACTACTACTACTAATATAGAATTGAACACCCTAAAATGTTAATCAGTGAATGTAAATCAAGCATTTAACAGTCCTGTTGTATAAAGATGTAGCTCATAAAAAGCATGGTTGGCAGCAGAATCAGAATTTCATGCAATTTAGATAAACTGGTCAGTAAATGCTGATTTATACCCACGGTGTATGCCTTTGCGCATAGTCATGCATGTATACTTTTGCAAGCTGTTTGTGTCACTCTGCAATAACACTTCTGAAACACTACACTGGCAGTAGGTTATGTTTCTTTGTATTGAGTTTCTTTGCTGGTGTTTCATTTTTCTGTACTTTAATGTACAAGTAGCTAAAACTTGCTCATTCAGAGGTAGGAACCAGCAGACATGCAACAACTTTAATCGTAAGTTAAACACAAAACAAAAGTTTCTATTTGGAGCTACTTTTATGGGAGCTAGTACTCTAGCTCACAAAAAAAGCTAAGCAGAGGTGGGTAGTAACGAGTTACATTTACTTCGTTACATTTACTTGAGTAAAATTGTTGGGTAACGTGTACTTTTTGAGTATATGAAAATGTGTACTTTTACTCAAATAAATTATTAGAGAAAAATCATTAATCTTACTTCACTACATTTGGCGGCGTTCCTCCGTTACTGTCAAATGATTATAAATATGATTGTATGACTTGTTTGCAAATATCGCAAGGCGCCGCAATGGAGAGGTTGCTATAGTGACACATCTCCTGCTTCCAGGTTAGAGCGCATGTGCCTTTGTTGGAATAATGGCTGAAGTTTTGGAAGACGTGCGAGTTTATACTGCTGTGTCGCCATGTCACTATCTGCACTTCTGAGAAGGGCAGTCACGCTGTCTGTGCAATGAGTTTACCAGGTCATCCAGTCTCAAGTTCAGTCTATATTTTTACTCCAAGATGTCAACAAGAACAGTTTATCACAATTTGAACCTTATTAATAGTAACTATGGGATAACTAAAGGAACTGCTGTTTAATAGAATAACGAAATATCCCTGCACATACACTGTAGTCATTCACACAGTTAATAACTAATTTCTAATTACTAATTTATTTTATCTTGCCACGATGACAGTAAATAACATTTTACTAGATATACTTTTTTAAGATACTAAATATTTTTCAAGTGACATTTCAGGATTAATCAGGTTAATTCGACAAGTTGGGATAATTAGGCAAATAATTAAGGATGGATTGTTCTGTAGATTATTAAAATAAATATTGCTTGAGGGGTCTAATAAAATTGACTTTAAAACGGGTTTAGAACAATTGAAAACTGCTTTTATTCTAGCCGAAATATAACAAATAAGACTTTCTTCAGAAGAAAAAAATATAGGAAAGACTGTGACCCACAACTGAGTAGGACAAACCTAGTATCAGATAAGAAAAATGTACATAAACTAAGATAGAATCATTTTTTTAATAAGTAAAAAAAAAAAAAAAAAAAAAAAAAAAAAATATATATATATATATATATATATATATATATATATATATATATAAATAATGTGATTTTTTTTCAACAAAAATTGACAACATTAATGAACAAATCAGAGGACAAACCATTTTGTGAAACGTTTAAAATTATTATTATTTTTTGGGGTAATTCTAAAATCCCTCAGCCAAGGTCTGTCATCAAAATGGTTTGGTATTACTCCCAGCAGAACCATGATTTTGAAATATCTTTAAAAATACACTTGCAATCAGAATTATTAAATGATTATTATTTTTTTTTATTATTATTATTTCCCAAATTATGTTTAACAGAGCAAGGACATTTTCACAGTATGTCTGATAACATTTTTTTTTTTTTTTGTTTTGTTTCTGGAGAAAGTCTTATTTGTTTTATTTCGGCTAGGAAAAAAAAAAAACAGTTTTAATAAAATAATAATAATAATAATAATAATAATAATAATTTTACGGTCAAAATGATTGCACCTCCAAAAGCTTTTTCCTGTTCATTATGTCTTGTTGCAAAATACAACAAAAACATGTAGGTTATACCAAAAGTGACCCATGCATGACTTCTAATATAGCAAATTCTGATTTTCTTTTTGATATTTGCCGCCAGATTAATAGGAAGTGGTTGTTTGGTTCTCTTTGACTTACTGGATGGAAACAATGCTTTTTTTTTTTTTGAAGATGTTTTATGCAATATTCCAGTTTTGCAAATAAGTCTAATTCGCATCTTTGGATGTAAAAATAGCTAATGTAAAATAGATAAATGTCATTTATTTAAATCCAGTAACACTAGACTACTGCAATTTATTCATATTGTAAGGAAAAGGGATTGTGATTTAATTCATACTTCTCTGACCCCACAAAGACAGCTTGATTCCTAATTATTTCAGTCCCACTTTCATCCGAAATACTTATTTATACTTCTCCCTGACCCCTGCCATCAAAGTGAGATCAGAAACTTCATGCACTTTGCCTTTACCAACTTCAATCCTTCAGTCTTTTCATAGTGTCACCAAGTAAGGCAAGGGCATCAACCGTTTTCCTCTTTGACTCACTGTGGTAATTATAAAATCATGGGATATTTTTCAGTAATAACTTATAAAACCCGTGCTACCGTTGACAAAATAACTATATGAAATCTCACATGCCATTCAGCTGCAGGTAACGCTATAATGATACAGCACTCAGACTACTTGACATGACGTGCTGGGAAAACACTGCTGAACAAAAGGACATTATTATCGGACCCCATGATTACACTATTCCTCACATACCATAGACGGACATTTGAATTCAAAACAAGTACAGTATAAAACACTCATTGTGCAGAGCTGAAATACATCTAACTTAGAGAAGGGGGGAAAGATTGCTATTGAGCGCAAGCCAAGTCTGATATTGGCCAGTTTATAGATTTAAAGACTCAGACAATGAAAAAATCATCCATTGTCACTTGTCTTTGCTTGTGAATTTATCAATGTCAGTCCAGCCTCATTATTTCTTAATCTGTGAAACAGAGCAAAATAAGGTTTCTCCTGGTCTAGACAAGCCAGAAGTGCTTGTGGTTCATAATGTACCATGCTATGTGAAGTCTGACTGTGTTGGTTGTATCCTGGTAAAAATAAATGCATAAATAAGAATCTAATCAAATGCAGTGTTTAGACATTTTGATATGCAGTACATTTGCCATGTCCTCAGATGGCTCATGCATTTTGTATATGAATTTTAAAGGCAGAAAATATCATTATAAAAGAAACACAGAGTTGAGTTTGCAATATATAATATACTGTATATAAAACAGTTAAAAACAATAAGAATAATAAATTATATTTATAAATTTCATTTGTTTTAGTAAAACAATCTCAGCTATTTAAGGCATAAATTGTAAGTTGCTGAGACTTTTATTTTAGTATGTCATACTTCCAACTGAAAGAGTTAGAAGTTAGTAGTATTGGTCGAGCTTTCTTTTTGTGCATCATCCCATCAAACTGATGTCAACAGAAAAGGATTCCAACTTCAACGGCACGCCAAATGTGGAAGCAAATGGCCACTTTGATTGAAGATTACCAAAACATATTACTTGAGATTAATTGTTTGCCTAAAGAATAACAATATGCACTACACTACCTGACAAAAGTCTTGTCGCCTATCCAAGTTTTAGGAACAACAAATAATAACTTCAGAAGTGGCTTGTATGAAAGGCAAAGGCCTCTAGATTACGTTTATTTTACCAAAATAAAATATGATCATGTCTTGATTTTTATTTTTTTTTTATTATTTAATTGGGACAGTAAGGTCTGACTTTGCTTAGACAAAAGTCATCACTTAACAGAAATAATGTACAGTATAGAATATAAAGTCAAATGAAATAAAAAATGAATATTGCTTATGACCTCCATGAGCTTGGGCGACAACATCCCTACATCTCTGCAATGCCTTAAAAAAATTACTAAGAAAGTCATCTGGAACGGCAAAGAAAGCGTTCTTGCAGGACTCCCAGAGTTCATCAAAATTACTTTTAAAAAAGATTTATCTTCAATGCCTCCTACTTCACTTTATCCCAGACATTCTCAATAATGTTCAGCTCTGGTGACTGGGCTGGCCAATCCTGGAGCACCTTGACCTTTTTTTGCTTTCAGAAATTTTGATGTGGAGGCTGAAGCATGAGAAGGAGCGCCATCCTGCTAAAGAATTTGCCCTCTCTGGTGGTTTGTAATGTAATGGGCTGCACAAATGTCTTGATACCACAGACTGTTGATTTTGCCATACACTCAGATCTCTCGCATGCCCCATACTGAATGTAACCCCAAACTATAATTTGTCCTTTACCAAACTTGACAAATTTCTGTGTGAATCTTGGTTCATGCAGGTTCTAATAGGTCTTCTGCAGTATTTGTGATGATTGGGATGCAGTTCAACAGATAATAATTCATTTGGAAAAATCAACCTGCCATTTATTATTTGTTGCTCTTTGATCAACTACAATACATTTGTCAGGTAGTGTACACTTTTTATTTATTTATTTTTTTTGCTCGTTCAAAGTATTTATTTAAAATGAGCTGGATAAAAAAATCACAATGCTTGTGATTTATTTTGGGAGAACTTAAATGTTTTATGTTCAGTTCACTTATGTTAACTTAATCCATTTGTATTTGGTCAATATAAATTAATTATGTGGAAGCCTGCTTTTTTTTTTTTTTTTTTTTTTTACAGTGTAGCAAAATAAGCTAATTAATTTTGTTTTCACACAGACTAGGGTTCTTTTTACATGCCGATAATGTAATGATTTATTTGTTATATATATATATATATATATATATATATATATATATATATATATATATATATGTATATATATATATATGTATAAATTATTATTAATATTATTGTAGTTTACGTGGAGATCATAACTGTATTATTTTCAAAGGTTATCATTTTCAGGCCCAAAGCAGGCAAAAAGCAAGCAAAGTTTCTTTTTTTGAAATTGGTCTTCCATAAAGTGAATTTGACAAAAAGTTGTTCATAGAAGCACATCCAAAAATATCCATAAAATTCAAGTATCATGCTTTTTTAAAAAAAAAAAAAACTGGAGAGTTCAAAAGGTAACACAGACTAGACATGACCCAGGTTTACACAAGGTTCGCATAAATCTTTAATGTTGTTATGCTTGTGTTTTGTCATTCCTAACTGTCTGCATTTTTAATTTTTTTTTTACTCTGAAAACATTCCTACAAAGCTTTCATCATCCGAGCGCTGAGGGGTCACCAAGGGTTCTGCTAAACATTTCTATTCAGCAGCAGGCAGATGCATAATACCGTAATGTGAACTGCACTTGTCTTATAATGAAACTTCACTTTTCATTCCAAACTTGGTCTCTGCTAACCTCTGGGGTTCTGGATCAGGGCTTCCCGAGGAGCGAACGGGAGATTGGCCTCCCAGGAGAGCTTCAGGCAGAGGGCAGAAACCTTTTCCCATCAGCGCTCGTTTCACACAGACATACTCCAAGACATCATACTTCACAATGTACCCTCAAGTATGGCAGAAATCATCTGCAGCATGGAAATATACCTACTTCACCTTTCATTCTGCATTGTTTATACCAAGCCAGTTTCAGTGGAAATACGTGACTGTGCCTACATTTCAGCATAATGTATGCATCTGTTTTACTGCAGATAAACTGATCACTAAGGCAGTAAAACAACTGTTTTGTTTCTTTTAACACATATTATGATCATGACAGATGATTGACTTTGAGACAGATTGACTAACAGCTTGTAGTGCATACTATTTTATTGTTATTTTCTTTTTTATACATGAAACAATGCTGCAAGAAGTTAATAAAGACACACAACGGAATGTCAAAATAATAATAATAATATTAATAATAAAAGATTTAAGATAGAACTGCAGATATTGGAAGAATATTACCGCAATATTTAGATTTTCTGCAAAATAAATACAATTTCACTAAATGGCCTAAATATCTTTATTGTTGATGATTCTGTAGAGAATTGAACCAGAATTTGAATTCGAATTAGCTTTATTAGCCAGATGAATGCAAACACACGTTATTATTTTTATTATTATTATTATTATTATTATTATTATTATTATTATTATTATTATTATTATTATTATTTTGTGGTTTTCAAAAGCTTAGGGTACAAACTTATACAGTGGGGAAAATAAACATTGAACATGTCACCATTTTTTCTCAGAGGACATATTTATAAAGGTGCTGTTGACTTGAAATTGTCCACGGATGTTGGTAACAACCAAAGAAATGCATATGCAAAGCGAACAAATCTAGTTAGTGGACACATTAAATTATTTGTAATAAAATAAAATGACACAGGAAAAAAGTATCAAACACATGAAGAAAGGGAGCTGTACAGGGCAGTGAAAGCCCAGACAGCAGCTGAAATCTCTTAGTAGTTATTTAGCAACCCTCTGCCCTTGATCATTGTACATTAACTGCTAATTTGCTGCTTTGGTCCAACATCTACATTATCAGGATGATGAAAGTGAAACCGGAGTAGACATTTCAGCATGACAGTGATCTAAAACACCGCAAAGAAAACTCTCAAATGCTTTCAGAGAAAGAAAATCAAGCTGGATAATGGCCCAGCCAATCCCCTGACTTAAATCCAATAGAGAATACAAAATAAAGATCAGATTTGACCCACAGAACCATCAAGATTTTTAAACATTGTTTCGCCTGAGCAATGCATGTGACTTTATTCAACATATGAGAGGCGTCTTTAAGCTCCCATCACCAAAAAAATAAAAATAAAAATTATATAAAGTATTAAATACATTTCAATAGTTCAGCTTTTCTCCCAGTGTGGTTTCATTGATATTTTTTTTTTCAGATTTTTTCGTTTTGTTTTATTTTTGTGATTGTATTGTTTGTGTTTTTACCAAAATCTGGTTCAATTCCATGTCAGTTTCATGAAATATTTTTCCTAGGGAAAAATAAATAAAAATAAGTGTTAGATTTTTTTTTTCCACCGCTCACAACACAAGGGGGGAGGAAAGTAGTTTAAATATATGTGGGAAATAATGTAATAAATACAAATGATATACATCTAGATAGTTTATGTGCAACGTGTGCATTGCACATTAATAATAATAATAATAATAATAATAATAATAATAATACTATAAAACATTTACCTAAATATATTTATCTAAAAATATTCACAATTTGTTTTACCAAAATCATAAACAGTAAAGGTCTTTGTTTCATGCTTGCAATATAATAAACAAATTACAACATGCATACATGATACAAGGGTAACAATTATTAAACAATGCTAAATGGTTTTCTGTAGAATCTAACAATATCCAGGACCAGAATTTGAGAAAACAATTGACATATCAAATCAAAATTTTGCCCAAATTCTTTCAATTCTTTTGAAATTTTCACAGTGACAGAACACATTAAATGAAAATGTTTACTTAAATATTACTCAATAATAATTCTACAAATCACATGTGCTCTGACCTGTTATGCTGATGGACTACAGACTCTGCATTGCTATCCTGTGATGTGACTATTGTGGATGTGAACATTGCAGTTTTGATGCTGAAGCATTACAGTATATTATGCAGCCCTAGACCCAGTAATTGAATTGGATGTGCATTTATAGAGTTTCTCTTTCAGAAAACCTTTTTTTTTTTTTTTCTGTTGTTTTCAGTCAGCTTAGATAATTCCACCATTATATACAGTAACAGCCAAATCAGCATGTTTGTTTGCAAATTAAATTGTTGACAGTTTATGTGTTATAAAAATGAGTCTGTTTTCTTTAATGTAAACATTTTCAATAGATTACTCACAGAGCTTTGCACTCCAGCTGCTTTAATGGGATTTACTCTTGTGCTAATTTGCCTTGTCCAGTAAGTCTGGCCAATAGGGTCCATGTAAAGTACATGACCTTGTTTTCAACATTTAGATTTTTTTTTTTTTTTGGCCTTTCTTTATACAATAACAATGTTTTTGTGGTCAGAAGTTCCAAACTTTTAGTAATTGGTGCTGATTAGTGGGTGCTACAGGCCCCGTTTACACTAGTGCGTTTTAGTTTTAAAACGGCGATTTAGAATGAAAACGATCCGCGTCCACACTCGCGTTTTACCCAGCGTTTCTGAACTGCTCTCCGTCCACACCAAAACGCTGAAAACGCACATCACGTGACCACACAGACACTCTCGGGCAAGCGCTGGAGCCCATCTACCCAGATGAGAGCTGTGCTAGTCGGACTTCTCATCCAGCATCTCCCGCTGGATCTAATCTCACCATATTTATTAAACGGGATATTTCATTCATCTTGTTGTCTTTATCTAACGACATATTCCCTGACTTTGGTCATTGGAATCTATTACTTTTTCTCAGGTAACGTGTTTTGGCTAAGCGCAAAGATAAGTTAATGATTAATGTAACCACGTACATTCTGTATATTGACTGATCGCTTGCCTTTATTTCCTATAATGTATAAACTTATTGTATGTTATACTTTTGTAATGGCCATTATCGATTATTAAAACTGATATTCAGCAAAGGAGAGGGTGTGTTTCGTATTTTCACTGAAATTGAAAGGAGGCAGTTGTTATCGGCTTCGTTTTGTTATAAATATCCACACAGTGAAGATGACGCTCATGCAGCACGACGCCTCAACATTTCTGTTGTCTGTTAAGTTGCTAATATTAAAATGAAAATAGGCAGTTCCTTAAATCATGTTTTCATTTTATTGTTGAGAAAGTGAAACAACGTAGCCAGGGTGATGTGAATGAAGTTATAAAGTACATTGTTCCCTTTGAAGATTTACCCGTATCCTCGATAGTCTGCTTTCCATATCAAACTGAGAAGAAGAGACTGCAGCCTTAATCAAACTTGCGAAGTCTGAACTTACACGGAGAGAATGCAGGACTGAACTGTGTGTGTTAGGCTACTTAATATTCAGGAAAAGCCCCAATCAGAGAGGCGAATGTCTGCAGTCCCGCCTCCGTTTTCAGATGTCTCCGTTTTCCACCATCCACACTGAGACTGAGCAGCAGCGTTTCAGAATGAAAACGGCCTCTCCATCGTTTTCGAAACGCTCCGTTTTCGGCGCTCGAGAATTCCGGCGTAGTGTGGACGGTTGGCGTAACCGTAGCAAAACTTATGCGTTTTTAAACTAAAACGCATTAGTGTAAACAGGGCCACAGTTGTGGACTAGGACTGTATGAGGTTCCATACTACTGTAAGTGGCATTACAATCTACTGCACAGGTGTCAATTCCAGTTTCACCCCTGCTTCAACACACTTACCAGTAGTTTTCAAACAAGTCTAAAGGACTCAAATAGTTTGATCAGGTGTTTTTAATTAGGGTTGTACAGAGCTGTGGCTCTCCAGGAGCTGAAATTGACAACTATTATAATGGTATAATGGAAATAAAACAAACGTATTTAATTTAATTTCTTTCTTTTTTTTTTTTTTGTATATCCGTGCATTTACATGAAATATTTCTAAGAAGGAAAGAAAAAAATGTTGTTTTTAGTATATTGCTGTAAATGTTTCATTGTTTACTGAGCAATACACTATAAAAAATCTCAACACTTTTTATACCGTAGTGCATAATTTCTAATCAAAATGTATTTAATATTCACCTCACATCACACACAGTATGATCTAAACTTTCTTACCTGGTAAATCATTGCACTTTTCATAATTTATAGTTGTATTGCTAAAATGAGATTGTTTAAAAATAATGAAGTTCACTACATTTCAACTATTATCAATGTTTTCTCTGTAAAGGTGCTTTGACAAATAAAAGGTGATTTGACTTGTTTAAAGTTCAGGATTAATTTTTTTTTTTTTCACGGATGTGTTATTTTATCTCATGTTTGCTTTTAGGGAGGTTTAGGGTTGGCATTAGTGTAGGTAGTACATTTATTTTACTTTGGGAAAAAAAAAAAAAAAAAAAAAAAACAAATTAGGCATGTGGCTTAGGTAAGTACTCCAGAAATGGTTTTATATGTACATGTATAACCACATTACCTCTGGAATAAGAAGCTCCTTTTTCTGACCATTTTTAGAATGGTGATACATCTTGAATTCTGCTCTCATGCACATACACAGTGTGATGAAAAAAAAACACAAAAAAATAAATAAATAAAATAAATAACCATACAATTTTTTTTTCAACACATTACTAAACATTGCTATTTTATCTTCGCCATAATGCCAGTAAATATAGATTTATATAATATTCAGCTTGACGTGACATTTAAAGGCTTGATTGTTTTAATTAGGTTAACTAGGTAGGTTAGGATAGTTAGGGTAAAATGATGGTTTGTTCTGTAGCCTATCGAAAAAATATATATATAGTTTAAAGGGGCTAACAATTTTGACCTTCAAATTTTTTCTTTTTATTTTGTATATAAAAATACATTTATTCTAGCCAAAATAAAACAAATAAGACTTTCTCCAGAAGAAAAAAAATATTATCAGAGATACTGTGGAAATTTTCTTGATCTGTTAAACATCATTTAAAAAATATTTAAATAAATAAAAAAAATCAAAGGGGGGCAGTGACTTCAACTGTGTTTTGAAGCTTAAACATATATGTAAACACATGGAGGAATTAATATCAACCTCTGCAAAACAAATATGTCTTTGAGGTTAATTGGTGTCTTTTCACTCCAGAAGAGTAGAGTGATATGACATGATGCATAAACATATTTTGTCCCACGGTACTTTCATCCCCACTTTCCCCTATGTTTATTTTTTATTTATTTATTTATTTTTTTAATTTGGGTTTTTGAAAATTACGGATAGCAATGCTGTCAAATTTGTTTCCATTCTCACAAATATACACAAAAAATACAAACAAAAAACAAATACACTTAGACAAAACACATTAAACATTTTCAGCTATTAGTAGGCCCACACAGAATCTGCGCACGCAAAATTCCACAGAGACATGGTTTGTTTACCAAATAAAGTGGATCTAATTGGATTTGCTTTGTAAACATTAACTAAAAGTTTAAAATGTATTATTTTTTACATATTAGGTTTTTAGCTATGATTCTTTCAAAGTCATTCCACTTAAATCCGCAGATTTTAAACAAAATTCTCAGCAGAACTTGCAAAAAAATGCACACAGATTCTGTCTGGTCCTAGTTATTAGTTAAACTTTTTGTTGTTGATACGATACATAAAAACAATAATAGTAATAATTGACCTGAAACCCACTCCAAATCATTTAATATCAGTGTGCAACCAATTTGTATCAAGCCATATTTTTTTATGACACTGTTTAAAAAAAAAGAAAAGAAAAGAAAAAAAAACTTGCATCTGCAATGGAGAGAGAAAAAAGAGAGCTCTTGTAAAAAAAATAAAAAAAATAAATAAATAAAAAACTCTTCTGAACACATTTCCTAAAACACCTGCAGCAGATTATTTCTGGTTTTCTGCACTACAAGGAATGCTAGGTTATTTCAACCCAAATTTGGTTTAAACATGGACAAACTCAAGCATTGGTTTAAATTTTTATGTTATTTTAATGAACCAAAATGTTGACCTAAATTTGAGTAGAAACAGCCCAGCATTTAGAAATTTAGAAGTGTAGAAATGTAGGCAGTATTTCAATCACGTATTTCAACAGATTCTGTTTTTTTTTTTTTTTTTTTTGACACGCATGAAGAGCCATGACAAGCATAAGGCTATCATGACAAAAACCAGCAAGAATACAAGAAGAACATTATTAATTTACAGGTGTTCTGGGCTTTGGAGCCCATCATTTTAAGAAAAGGGAGGGCGATAAAGCTGGTGGAAACTATTTCTGTGATGATAGGCATCAAGTAGAAAATATGAATTATTAATCACAAGCATTTTGTCCCTGATGCCCGGAGGAAAAGGCGACTACTGCTAACACAATCCCCATCTCATTTATTTTTATAGAAAACTTATTAAAGTATGTACTTGAGATCAAATGGTTAGTACTAGAGGAAACACACGGAAATAATGAATGTCATCAACAGGGTCTGAGTGTTTGTGGCTCTTAACAAGCAATCAGAAAAGTGCTGCAATACGGATGTGAATTATGACTGAGCTGAGATTGGGCTCCTCCACTTATTTTATTATTTAGCTGTAAGTTCATTTGGTTAAGATATTCTCGCTTCTAGAAACAGGGAGCAATAATGAAGGATTGACACAATATGCTCCAAATGGCCCAATTGTGAATCATTGTTGGTGCCATTTCAGACAGCGCCATGTATAATTGACCTAAGGTTATTCTGCTGCATAATGTCATGATACTTTGCAATTTGTGTATGTTATTGAGAGATCTGATGCTGACAATCCTGTTTATAGGTTTACTGCTAACACTTAATAAGAATCATCTTGTTAATAATGTTGTAGGTTTTATGTACATAAATATACAATTGTTTAAAAATAATTCTACATTTATAATATATTGATTATACTGTAAGCTTTTTGTAATATTATACACTCATTCACTGTCATTTTTAATCAAGTTATATTGAAAAATAATATTGTATGTGATGTTATGTGTATTTGGAGACATATGTCCTGAAAATAGTTACTTAAACATTCCCACTTCAACTATTTTTGTTTTAACCCTGGATGGTCCAGATACATAGAGTAGTGAATGGTTGGTGGATGGTCCCCACATCCCAACATAGCTGTGATATCAGCAAGAAGGTGGCAGAAGCATTATTTGGGTCGAAATAATGGGAAAAAAATTGACATGGCTTTAAGGGTCACTGAAGGTGTGAAAATGACCATGGCAAAGTATATGGAGTTTCTGACTATCACTTTCTTCCATGGTACAATATAAAGAACTGTACCTTCTTTAGAAAAAGCATCTTTATGCATGACAGTGCATCTTCTCATATGGCAAAGAATACATCTCTGCCCTTGGTTGCTATAGGCATTAAAGGAGAAAAGCAAATGGTGTGACCACCATCCTCCCCTGAACTCAACCCTATTGAGCACATTTGAAGCTCCCTCAAGCAAAGGCCGGTTGTGGGAGGCAGTTAACATCAAAATTAGCAACTCTGGGATGCTACTGTATTCTAATATCCTGCAATGAAACTCCAGCAGAAACTCAATCGAAAAACAAACGATTCAATGGATGCAAGAAATGTAACTGTCACGGTCACCTGCGATCTAACCCTTTAGATCGCTGGAATACATGCACAATCGATAAAAGACTACAAATCTGCCATTTCATGGACTACAACTTCATACAGGCACTCCCACACGCTCACACACACGTTTTGTATCCTGACTGATTCCATACACACCAACGGAGGATTGTCAAGGACTGATTACACACACTATTTAAGCAGCACATACTCTCACTCTATTGGCCAAGTCTTGTTTACAATTTGTGACACTACAATTAATTTCCTTTGTCTTATTTTGCAGTGTTTTGACCCTCGCCTAGTTTATTAATTTGTCCCTGTCTGCCGCCTGCCTTCTCACCATTCGTCTGTTACTTCGACAACGTTTCTGAATTGCCTTTATACATCTGTTTGCCCCTGTTGACCATTGCTTGTCTGACTTCCCTAATAAACCTGTAATTTGGATCCAAACCCTACAGTAAAGGTGATATCAAGAAGGAGGTCTAATATGCAACTTGCCTTGTTAGGATGTTTCTGATTGAATTAGCTTTTAATTTCACCAAATATAACCTTCTAATGCAGCAAATTTCTTTTTTTTTTTTTAGTTCTTTGCAACCTATAATATGTTTACAAACTGTAATGCATAATTTCATATAAATTTTAAAACAGTGCAGTTTGAGTTTTATTTTTATTATTATTATTTTTTATATAAATACTGTTATCATTGGGAGGTTTGTTCAATAAAAATCAAATGATACCATAACATCTGAAAATTATACTGACTGCCATTTGCAGTGACTAATTAGGGAA
The DNA here is from genome assembly GCF_052040795.2 of Danio rerio. Taxonomy (NCBI): domain Eukaryota; kingdom Metazoa; phylum Chordata; class Actinopteri; order Cypriniformes; family Danionidae; genus Danio; species Danio rerio. The sequence goes on along the minus strand of NC_141023.1, from coordinate 44,555,924 downwards.
ATCTGAGAAAGATATTATTTATGACCATCATTTAAAGATATAACCATGACGCGTCTTGAATTTGAATGAGATTTTATTTGGTGCTTAACTGTCATTAAGTGTCAGTAGGCCCACATGGAATCTGCGCGCGTGGAATTCCACAGATTTTTAGCACATCATTGATTGTTTATTTACATTTGTAAATATGTGTAAATTTAGATTTATTCAGGCTTTTAATTAATTTCAGTATAACTATTGACTAATATAAAAAAAAAAATTTCATATTATTTATTTACAGCTTGTAAAGTAATATTTTCTGTCTTTTAGTAAAGATATTATATGAGAAACTTGATTTGTTTATTTATCAATTTGGATCTAATTGCATCTGTAAACATTAAATAAAAATGTTGTTATTTTTATGTAATATATTAATTTTTTAGTTATGATACTTCCAAAATCATTCCGCATAAATCCACAAATTTTTAACAAAATATGCTGCAGAAATAGCAAAAAGTGTCCGCAGATTCTGTCTGGCCCTAGATGCCATTGTTTGTTATGACAGCTTGACACAAATTATTACAAGCTGTTTTTGTCATCATACCATGCATTACCAAGACAACACAACTTGTCATAAATCTGTCACAAACATGGTTGTCATGAAACTATTATAAATGTCAGGAGTTTTATAACACAGTCATTAATACATATGTTAAAACCTCAACTACAGTGGTACAAGCTGAATTTGTAATTAAAATGTCATTAAATATTAATGGCACTCTTAAACAAAAAGTAAGTGACAGAGTAATGAATCTTATAACGAGACATTTTAATGACAAATACAGTTTGTTTTACCCGAAAAAGTGATTATAAAAATATCCATGACAGAATTATAATGGCGTCATAAAGATCATGTTTATGAAAGGTTTATGATAAGTTATGTTGTCTTTGTAAGATGAAGACTGATTATGAATGATTTGTTTATCCTTCCTGTCGTGTTCGGGTCAAATCTGACCAATTTACAACTTAAAACACTCATAAATTTGGTTATTTACATCTGATTGCCTCTAGGCTTTATGATATCCTCCACACTATGCACTTGTATATTTAAAAGTGATGATCACCTCTTTCATTGAAGTTTGAGTGTTTTAATCAACCTTGTTACACCTGTGGTGTTTCCGGTCAAAAGTGACCACCATAGGAAATGCATGGGCATCTAGACTATATTCATCCATAAGACAGAAAACACACCACTCCAACTCACTCATTCACACACATATTCACATGCACACTCACTTACACATTTCAGATTGAATAATGTCTTGTGCAGGTACACATATTTTTTTCTGTACTTATGTGCTGATCCTCCAGCCTGATCTCATGAGGAAGCATAACTACTTTATGTTTTGTCAGTTTAGTGGCTGATTTGTACAAGTCCAATCGTACAAAAATGTATGATTTAAAAAAGGTGTAGCACCCAACCATCAGTATAAGCAAATCGTTCTAAATTGTATGAATGAGATTGTATGAGCTCATACAAATTAGCCTCCTTTCTTTCTTTCTTTCTTTCTTTCTTTCTTTCTTTCTTTCTTTCTTTCTTTCTTTCTTTCTTTCTTTTTCAGCCAATCTCCATTCAGCAACTCTCTGGGTCTAATGGCATTTTTAGCTCAGCTTAGCATCAATTATTTTAATGGATTAGACCTTTAACATCTTGCTCAAAAATGACCAAATTATAACTAGTGCTTGTTCTGTGTCCATACTCACAGTCTATACCACCAGTCACTATTCCTAACATTAGTTTACTAATATATTCCAACTTAAGGATGGAATGAAAATTTGAGCACTCAGCACACAGGAAAGGATACAGTTTTGTTTGTGATTTGCTAGTTTAAAAAAATCATTGAGATGGATTAAAATTTCTATTTCTTTGGTCAGACACTGTGACAGTTATTTTAGTGCGCTGTCTATTGGTAATGAAACAAAATATTTTGGTTTCTGTCATCGATTGTTCATTTTGTAATACATTTCCATTGCCTACTTGTATTTTCAATGCAGTTATTTTATGTCTAATTCTATAAATAACTGTTAAACACTACTTTCAGACATTGTTCACAGATATAGAATGTTAAATAAAAAAATTGGTGATAAAAAAAAAAAAATGCTGTAATTTAGGAGTAGTTAAAACAGACCGGTCAATTTTGACCGGGAACACTAAAGTAAGGAGTGGGATGTGAACACCACAGAAAAGTTAAATCAAGTTGTTATAACAAACATTGTCATTCACTCAATCATTCATTCGTTCATTTTTGTTTAGTCCCTCTATTAATAAGGGATCGCCACAGTGGAATGAACCGCAAACTTATCTAGCATATGTTTTATGCAGTGGATGCCCTTGCAGCTGGAAGCCACCACTGGGAAACACCCACACACTCTCATTTACACATATGCACTACGGACAATTTAGCTTACTCAATTCACCTATGGTGCATGTGCTTGGACTGTGGGGGGAAACCAGAGCACCCATTGAAAACCCACGCACACATAATGGAGAACACGCAAATTCCACACAGAAATGCCAACTGACTCAGCCGAGGCTCGAACCAGTGACCTTCTTTCTGCGAGGCGACAGTGCTACCCACTGCGCCACCACGTTGTCTACAAACAAAGTCATCTTTACATTTAGTATGACTTCACTAAACAAATGATACAATAGCAGTTGTCATGAATATGGGTCAAATCTCATTCACATTCATGACATGTCATGATCACAAAGGTTTCATATGAACACCCTTTCAAGTAAAGTGTTACCTACATTTCTTCTCAACCAAAAAGTGGAATTATTATAGGCATGTCCTGCTGATGAAGAAATCGTGAACCACAATCCCTAGTCAGCAGAGTTTATAGTCAGTGCCGTCTGCTTCATGATTTACATCGTTCCTCCAGCACCCTGCACTCACCCAGGGGAGATGGGTGTCTATTTGATATAACGCCATTATCTTTTATATGTCCTTGAATGTGAGATCTTTCCTCAAAAACTGGCAGAGGGGACACAAAATATTTGAATCTACACAGAAAAAAAATAAAAAAATAAAAAATCCACCGCATAATCAACCCATAAGAGGATTTGGGAGAAAAGATCACTCTGTGTGGTTTAATCAAGGTGAAATTTTCAAGACACGCCTCTGGGCTATTTTGGAGTGAACCGTTTTGACGCGACAGGATGGTTTTTATTAATAAATGCCATCTTTAATTGAAATCTCAATTTATCACCGCGAGAGCTATCTGTTGTGCCGCACAAATCGCAACACAGGCGGCGTATTGAAATCATTACATAATTAGGAAAATTAAATAGGTAATACATTCAGCGCCTTACTCAAGGGACAGTTACATTTCTGCTTTTCTATCACCATTTTTTTTTTAAATGACTCCGTTTTGTTCTTGCAAAGTGGAGATAAGACTAATTGGACAGTTGAAAGACCAGTGAATTGATGATATTGCTTGTGTTGCTCTCTCTGTACTACGTGGCCTGCATTAATGTGTTTGAAAACGTCCCTTTTGGGTTTTCTGAGTCTGCACGCTGACCTTGCTGTCTTTTTTTCCCTACGTCTCTCTTTGTAGATTCTTCTTAGCAGTCTGCAATGCACTGCATTATGACCCTCTCAGTTCACGGAAACATCCGTATTATGATTCACATTCAATTACCAATCCAGCACTCTCAACAATAGACCAGTGAGCATTGAATGACCCTGAAAAACGTGAAATAAAGGATCATAGTCGACAGTACCTACGAGACGTCTCTACCGTGTCAATAAGTGCCTTTTGTACTGGCAATCAAATGCAGGTTTTCACTTATTTTAGAAGGAAATATTCTCCACTTGGCTCAAGAGGCCTACGCTCACATATGCATTGTTTTATTTATGGATTCAATGCAGCATGTTTTTCTTTTCTTTTTTAAGCTTGTGCTAACGAACACCCACTATTAAAGATGTATTATTTCCTCAAGCTTTTATCCCAGCCAGCAGATAATCATCAAGTGAGGATGCACTGGCTGGTGTCCTATGGTGTCTGTTGACCGTAGGTGTGTGATTCAGTTGTTTATTGTGCGAGCCGCAGTGCAGAGCAAATGCAATGGACTGAGAGAGTAAGCCGTGAGCTGTGACACTACGCTCTTTGTTAAACACAGTCAGGGGAACGTGGTCCATTTAGCAGAGCAACTACGGGTTCCCACAGCACTTTATATCAAATGGAAAGATTAGCACTTAACCAACAGTTGGGAAAAGGACATTTTTTTTGGGCTGCTTCGTTCATTTATCTTAAACATTGTATGTGTGAACCAATTTTAACATGATGTTTATTGTGATTTTTATTATATTTTTTGGTATATTAAGGGGAATGGGGCAGTCTAAATAGCATTAAGCATAACAAAACTGAAGATTATTTTTCACTAACCACTGAGTGGGTTATATTATTGCATGTCACTAAACAGAATACCACAATATAATAGAATACTACAATATTACCAACTTAAGATGTGATCAATGGCAGGACATTCTAAAGCACTTAACCAGGATTTAGATATTAAAATGATAGATAGATAGATAGACAGACAGACAGACAGACAGACAGACAGACAGACAGACCGAGAGATTTCTGAGGACATTTTCCTCAGAAAACAAATATTTCTATAGGTGCTGTTGACTTGGAATTTTCACCAGATGTTGGTAACAACCAAGGAAATTTATATATGCAAAGAAAACAGTATTAGTTTACAAATTAAGTTATGTGTAACAAAATCAAACGAAAGAAAAAAGTATTGAACACATAAAAAAAGGGAGCTGTAAAAAGGCATGGAAAGCCCAGACAGCAGCTGACATCTCTCAGTAGTTATTCAGCAACTCTCTTTCCTTCGTCTTTGTAAATTTGTACAAGCTGCTTCAGTTCATCATTTACATTATCAAGATAATGAAGATGAAACCAGGGTGGACATTTCAGCAAGACAATGATCCAAAACACAGCCAAGGAAACTCGACTTTTAAACAAAGAAAAGCAAGTTGTAGAATGGCCCAGCCAATCACCTGAGTTGGATCCAATAGAGAATACAAATAAAGATCAGATTTGATAGACAAAAGCCACCAAACCTCCAGGATTTTTACACTGTCAACGTCTGTAAACAAACAAAATAATAAAAAAATCACACCTGTGCAATGCATGAGACATCTTTCTACATATGAGAGTAGTCTTTAAGCTGCATTCTATTTACATTCTAACGTTCTTTACATTCCATTACATTCTAGCGTCAAACTCTGAGGTTACTGTTATAGCAGATGTGCAGTTTTTAGTTTTATTTGAAATCAAAAACTGCTAAAAAAAACAGCTAGTTAGTAAAGTGTTTCTGAAAGAGCAGACACTTTTTTTTGAAGCGAGATCAATGGATCTCCAGGTGAAGGTTGGTAATTTGTTCCAGAGAGTGAGTGTGAAGGATTTTGAAAGTGACCTTACTGTGATGACACTGACCGCAGGGAGAAGGATCCATGTTTGGTTAAAAATCAATATTCTTTGTAATGCTGACATTATCGCCAATGGGCACAAAATGAATCTGCAGCCAGCAGGATGGCTGCATCTTAATAATGCAAACAGTGTATTATTTAGTAGACCTCTAACATAGACCTTGTATATATTCAGCAACCTACATTATGGGTTCGGGTTTTGTATTGAGACTTTTCCACAGGCATTACCCATAAGTCCCTCAGTAGCATTTTATGAAAGCATTTCAGAATCTACCAGCGGTCCACAGCCTTTCTGACTTTTATCTTCTTTGAAGTTCCCACACTTCATCAGGAAAAGACTGCTATGGCATATCAGTGCGGTTTCTCTCAGTCTGGAAAAGGACCCTTATCTGCCCCCTTTGTGTTGTCAGTGGACACACAGATGTCCAGTCCTCCGGCAGAAAAAAAAAAAGCAGGTCCTTAAGGCAGAAACATGTCTAAACTTTGAAGCTATGTGATTTGTTTGGGAAGATGTGATTGCTGAAGGTCATTATATTGTCTTTGCAAGTAAGTACAATAAGTAATCTCTTTATTTCACAAATATAAAACAAAACAAAACTCCCAGAACTGACAATGAATAAAAATTATTACATTCTAACGTCAAACTCTGAATTTTTTATTACAATTATAAATAGTTTATGTAAACTATTCTAAAGCATGTTTCACATTAATACATATTTCAATTATTAATAGTCCTGTGCTTGAACAAGTGAGAAAATAATGATTGGTAACACTTTAACGAACCATTAACCAACCCTACCAGCTCACCTCTTCTGACAGGTCTTCAAACTTCAGTGGTTCATTCACATCACACAGACAGTTCTGATATAAGCCTAAACAAAGCACACAGCCTGAGCCGAAAGAAGTTTCCCTTTTGAGTCTTCCGGTTTTTGAGTCGTTCGTTCATCATGGGACAGCATGTAAAGAGAGATGACTCAAACCAAACCTGAGGACTCGAGAAATGAATTGATATGATTTTAATATCTAAATGCATATGATTGGCTTTCATGTAGTAAACAAATGACTCAAACCCAATAGAAGAGTCGAAAAATAAACTAATCTTCTACTCCACCTGCACAAGTGTGCGCAAGCTCAAATGAACGAATCACTCCTTGAGAGGACTCATCATTTTTGAGTCATGTAAAAGATTTGTTCAAAATGAACGAAATGTTCAAGAACCACCCATTACTTGTGTAAACAGTCAGTCAGAGAAGCTGTTAGCCGCAGCAGTTTGTGCTTTAATCTGACAAAAAAAAAAAAAAAAGAGAGAGAACACAATGAAGAGTACACAGTTGAACCTCACGCCTGCTCTCTAAAATAAAATCTGATTAGTGTCTTTTACATAATTCGGAATAAGCGTGTGTAAGTAATATGAGAAACATTCACAAATCTTCTGTGAGTTTGTCATTTGACCTGTAGAATCCAGGGAATGCAACCGTATAGGGAGACACTGCAGCGCTGCTGAGGATTGTGAGTGTTTACAGCAGTTTGACTGATAAATATGAATTTGTAGCTAAATTGTTAACCGTGCCAAACTGCATTTTACATTGTTTGCATGCTTGTTAATGTCCTTGCTACAACTTTCCATTAATGCTAGAACTTGTGCATGTAATTTATCAATTTTACCTAATAAAAAATACTTACAGGTTGTGGCTCACAATCCACAGCTTCGTCGTTTGTAGGAGATTTCAGCTGAATCCAGTACTGAACTGGGTGAGATTCTGGAAGCTATCCTTTGTCAAACACTACAGCTATATATTTTTTTAGAATTTTCTGGAGCATAATTAAAAATAAACTGTAAGCACTTCTCTCTTTGTGTCCTGTCCTTTGAAAGTCCAAATACAATTCAATACAAGCCAATGTCTCCCTTTGCATTTAACATTGAGCATATTACTTTCATTGATGTTTTTTTTTTTATGTCCACACAGATATTGTCAGGGTTCTATATGTGTCATGTGATGTTTCCCCTTGTTGTTGTGTTCCATGTGCTTGTGTTTTCGTCATATGATCCCTTTGTTCAGTTTTCCACCTGTTGTCAGTCTGATGAGTTTCACGTGTGTCTCACCCCTGTGTGTAATTAGTTCATTGATGTCCTGTGTATATAATCATGTGTTGTGTTCAGTCCAGTGTCCGGTGTTGCACATCATTTTTGTTATCTTCACCCCAAGATTCCTGTGTGTCGATGTTCCAGTGTTTCCAGTGAGTTTTATATAAATAAATACGCTTTTTGATAACTCCTGCGATCCTGTGCCTTTGTGAGAGGATTACACATTAAATAAAGTTTCAATTTTGATATCGCAGTGGACTCTCCCTTTATTATCTTAATAATAGGCAGGTAATAAACTAATACTTGTTAGCAGAAATTGTGAGCAACAGTGTTACCTAATTATAATAATAATATTAATAATAATAATAATAATAATAATAATAATAATAATAATAATGATAATGATAACTAATGATTTATTAATTAAAGAAGAATGATATTTGAAATGCTTATCTTGATTCAATTTGGTAATTAACTCATTATTTTTTACTATTAGTTAATATGATGTTAAGGAATGAATACATGATGCATATTAAAAAGCAAATTGAGAGAGTCCTTATTAATGATGTTGTAATCAGGGTAGTTTTTAATAAGTCATTTATTAGATCATTATTATCTAACTCAAAAAATGCTTGTTCAAACTACATATTTAAAATGAGCTGAAACAACACAATTCTTGAGATTTCATTGGGACAACTTATTTTTTTATGTTTAATCCACATACATTTGTTAAAAGTGTTTAAAAAAAGAAAGAAAAAAAAAGCTTAACTTAATCAATTTGTGTTGGGAGAATATGAATGGATTGTGTGGAACCCTGCATTTTTACAGTGCTGTGCGCTGGGTTCTACACAATTCCTTTATAATGTCCCAACACAAATTAAGTTAACCTAATATTTTTGTTACAAATGTAAATGAATCAAACAAAACAATTAAGTTCTCTCCCAAAAGAGAAAAAAAAAATAAAAATACTTAAGAACTGTGTTGTTTAAACTCATTTTAAATTAAGGCATAAGCAGTTGCAATGGAATAAATTCCCAGAATTTCGCAGGACGTTACTGTAATTTTTCACTGTAAATTGCATTAGTGTAACTTTACAGGATTTAACTGTTGGATTTTACATATTCAGAATTTTATTGTAAAATTAAGGCAGGCATCATGAATACAGCAAATTACTGTAAAAAAAAAATGGCTATATCTTTTTTTCACCTTAGAAATAGGAATCCAAACACTATTAATGTTTCATTCAACATAGAAATAATACACATTAACTGTTATGTTAGTACAGGCACTTTTTCATATTTAGAGGTATTTACAGAATTATTTTTATTAAGAAGTACATCACATTAAAGGGCAATGAACGCCAGATTACTCAATAAACTTCTGATATCTCAACAGAACGAAACAACATACGGCAGAGCTGTCGCACTAGCGCCACAGTCACTTTACGACAGTATTACTACAACAGATAATGACAATAAAGAACTGGTTAGCAACCACAACACAAACGTATTTCTGCCGTGAGTCATGTGCACTGTAATCCACACGTGAGTCCAGCTCCGCTCTCATAGCTGGAAAATGATAACAAAACTTTTGTTGCAGCACATTATAAAAGCAACACTGACGACCCGTATCTTAAAACAATTCTTATTCTTTTCCTACTTCTTTTGGCAGCACAATGTGTACACTCTCTGCCATCTGAACACTGTTTCAGGTATAAACAGTCTTGGAAGCTAGCATGCATATTAATGAAGTTGCACCGCATACACAATAGAGCGTGCTGATTGGTTTGAACCAAGTCTTACTCATGAATGAATGCAGCGCACTCAGAGACATAATAAGGTACTCCCAGGTACAGAGGTTCAGTCTACATGCTGGAATACACACTAAGATTTCATGGCTGTGACGCAGCTTCAAAATTTCTTTCAAACCAGAAGTACGAATTGGCTTGAAATAACGCAAAAACAACCAATTTTCACTTTTTAGTGAAAGATATGTGTCCCTATAGCTGTATATTAACAGCGTAGGACACATACATGACTGTCAAAACCTCAAAAAAATGTGTTTTGGTGTTTCGTGACCCTTTAATATACTGTGAATTTACATGAAGTACCTTACTGTAAAAGTAATGCAATCATTAGCCATTGATTTACTGTAAATATAAGGTCAAACATTTTACAGTGTGTGTATTTCTGTATATGTAAAATCTTTCAATATTTAAGAATAAGTACTTCAATAATTTAAACATCAGAATTATTCGATGCAGCTACACTCTTCATTTTGATAGCTATGTCTTTTTTCCCAGTTTATTTATTTATTTTGTCTCTATTATGTATTTTTAGCTGGACTGGAGGGGGTGGAGGCAGGCAAGGAATATGCTAGCGTTCTTCTCTACTGCATGCTTGTCGTGCTCCAGCTCTCCCCGGCTCACTATATGTTCACCCCGATATGCACCCCGAGGCAATGTGCCTTTCATTATTTCTTTTGAAACTTTCATCTGAAGTCTCCTAGGGATTAGCCCTCTTGATTCCTGACACAGTCGATGAAAAACAAGCCTTATACACTGGGAGGCTTTCAGCCAGTGGAGCTGCTCTCTCCCCGGTCCGTCTCTCATTGTGTTCAGCCATGTCAGGATTCCTCCACAACAAGGGGGCTGTCTTCCTTGATTTTCCTAATGGCTTCGTTGATCTCTTATCATTTGGATGAGAACTGGGTTTTTTTATGCCCCATCTCTTTTTTTTTTGTTAATGAATGTAGCAAATCTTTACTACTTAACACCTCTGAGATTGTATCAGGAAAGCTGCAGTGGGTTCACGGTCATGAATGTTAATAAGCCCTCTTACCTCAAGTGCTTCACTGCCTCTGCCCTCCCGGATGGTCTTTACAACAACGCCGGGACTTACAAAGATGATGCAAAGCTTACCGAATTTCCTGTTTAAAAGTGTAAGCGCTGGCACTGACCGTAAGCTTTCTGATTGGTCGGGCTGAACGGGTCCTGTTAAATATTTATTTGTATTCGTCAGATGTTTAAAAGAGATAATTCTGCCAAAAATGAACATTTTGTCAGCATTAACTTGCTCTTTTGTCACTCCAAGATTTTCTCTCTTTTGCGTCGAAGATGTGTGTCCACATAATGATAGTTAATGGGGTCCAAATGCAATCTGTAGCCCTATTTCTGCAGTACTAGTTTTTCTGGATAACATTGGTGGAAATAGAAGAGTATTTTGATTTATCAATTCTGTCTGCAAAGTATCTTCAATTGCTGACATTTCTCCTCTAGAGCTTTTTGAGTAACCTGACTAACTGCATCTTTACTAGTATTGCATAAGACCTAGAGCAAGGGTGTCCAAACACGGTCCTGGAGGGCCAGGAACTCCAACCCTAATCAAACACACCTGAACCAGCTAATCAAGCGCTTACTAGATATACTAGAAACTTCCTGGCGGGTGTTTTGAAGCAAGTTGGAGCTAAACTCAGCAAAACACCCGTTCTCCAGGACTAAGTTTGAACACCCCTGAACTCATCCCAGTGGCAGTCTGACTGATACATAAATCAACCAAATACTGATAATTTTATTTAGTGCCATCTTTATGTTTGTGAAAATGTAATGTAATTTTTTCTATAATAACAGACCAGTATATAAAACCTTTTGACTTATCTTAAAGTTGCCATGAAATGGAGGTTAAAGGGCTCCTATTTAAATCATTTTTTAAGTTGTAAGATAAGTCTTTTGTGTCTCCATAATGTGTCTGTAAAGGTTCAACTCAAAATACCCATCAGATTATTTATTTATTATTTAAATGAGCTGGTTCTCCCCACTGACCGTTCCCACGCGTGTGTCTGCTTTTCATACGTTATGTTAGATGCACAGCAGTCAGTGACAGAGACACATGGATTAAGAAATCCAACTCATTGGTCACAAATAGCAAGTAAGCTTATTTATTGTATTTATGGTGAAGTTTATTCAAGCCTTTCTTGAAGAAATGTTGGGTGGTGCATGATTTAGTTTTCTGTAAACCAATTGGATTGTTAAAGGACTGGCATTAAAATTTACAAACGAATGAATTCAGAGCAGAAATGAAACACCCACTGATATGTCTGCTCTAAAGGAATTCCATCTTACCAGGAAGGGAAGGTTATGGTATTTGATGATTAATTCAAGTTTGTGTTTAAGCAAAATAATTTTTACTAAATAATGCAGTGTGCAGAAACAATATATATATATATATATATATATATATATATATATATATATATATATATATATATATATATATAATCTGCCAATCACATGGCAACAACTCAATACATTTTGGCATGTAGACATGGTCAAGGCGATCTGCTGCAGTTCAAACCGACCCTCAGAATGTGGAAGAAAGGTTATTTAAGTGAATTTAAATGTGGCATGGTTATTGATGTCCGACCGGGCTGAATATTTCTGAAACTGCTGATCTACTGGGATTTTCATCCACAGCCATCTTTAGGCTTTACAGAAAATGATACAAAAAAGATTAAATATCCAGTGAGCCGCAGTTTTGTGAGCGCAAATGCCTTGTTGATGCCAGAGGTCAGAGGAGAATGTTTAGATTGGTTTGAGGTGATAGAAAGGCAACAATAACTCAAACAACCACTCATTACAATCGAGGTATGCAGAAGAGCATCTCTGAACATGTCAAACCTTAGGTGGATGGGCTACAGCAGCAGAAGACCACACAGGGTGCCGCTCCTGTCAGCTAAGAACAGGAAACAGAGGCAACAATTAGCACAGGCTCACCAGAATCAGAAAAATAATGCCTGGTCTGATGAGTCTGCTACAATTTCTGCTACAACATTCAGATGTTAGGGTCAGAAATTGGCATCAACAACATGAAAGCATGGATCCATCCAGCCTTGTATCAGTGATTCAGGCCGGTGGAGGTGGTCTAATGGTATGGAGGATATTTTCTTGACACACTTTGGGCCCATTTGTGCCAATTGAGCATCCTGTCAACATTACAGCCTGACTGAAAGTTGCTGCTGGCCACATCCATTCCTTATGACCACAGTGTACCCATCTTCTAATGGGTACTTTCAGTAGGATCTACTCTCAGTACTCGCCATGTCATAAAGCGCGAATCATCTTAGACAGGTTTCTTGAACATGACAATGAGTTCACTGTACTCAAATGGCCTCCACAATCACCAGAGCTCAATCCAATAGAGCACCTTTGTTATGTGATGAAAAGGAGATTTGCATCATGGATGTGCTGCGTGATGCTTTCATGTCAATATGAACCAAAATCTTTGAGGAATATTTTCTTGACCTTGTTGAATCTATGCCACGGAGGATTAAGGTAGTTCTGAAGGCAAAAAAAGGGTCCAACCCAGTACTGGTATTGTGTTTTTAAGGAAGTGGCTGGTGAGTGTGTGCATATATATATATATATATATATATATATATATATATATATATATATATATATATATATATATATATATATATATATATATATATATATATATATATATATATATGTATATATATATATATATATATATATATATGTGTGTGTGTGTGTGTGTGTGTGTGTGTGTGTGTGTGTGTGTGTGTGTGTGTTGGAAACAGGGTAAAAACATCTCCAAGTAATCCTGTAGAATTCAGTCAATGGCAGCTTCAAAACTGAAGTGTTTCCAGTTTTATGTGCAGTATGCATGTCCTAAATTGCACAGCCAAGACTTCTGGGCTTCCTCAGAGTCTGCCCTTTAACGATCTCATGTAGTGCAGACCTTAGGGGCCTTTTATGCCGGTCCACAAGGGTGCACTTAAGTCGTATTTTGGGACAGACTAAGTCGTCATGCTGGGAATAGGTAGAGGTCATAGCTTCAGCACACTTCACCAAGCGCAAACAAAGATACATAGACATTGTAATTTTTGAAAGCCCACATAGATTAGCTGATCCATCAGTGGACCTCTTATGTTTTTGCTTGTAGATGAATATACGTTGCTCTAAGAAAACCACAACATACAGTGAACACAACTGTCCTGAACATAAAATGGCAGATACAGTTTCTTATAGTAGTATACATTACATTACATTACAGTTACTTAGAATAGACAATGCACATACCTGCATCGTGAGCCGTGAATATGCATGAAATAAACATTAAACTTGAGAGAGAGAAGATCAGGGAGTAAAACTTAGTAATTCTCAGTTTAGCTGATGGATAGGCTAACACAAAGTACACTTTGAAAGAAAACTAATCCAATTCTATTGCAAACTGATATAATCTGATGTGAGATTGAAAGGACAATACTGCGTAGAGGGAAATCAGTAAACTAATCTCGCTGTCATTTTTTTTTTACTGTTATACATGCAGAAGCTGTCATGAATATTTAGTTGGAATGTAGCATTAGTTTAAACTTTAATTTTAGGTTTCGTGGTGCAACCAAGCGGCAACATCTCGCTTTCCCTTGTGAAGCTAATAAGCATACCTGCCAACATTGGGATGTGAAAATAAGGAATTTGCCCACCATAGTAAGGGATAACCCCTTCACTGTATAACTTATGGGTTCTGATTAAAGAGCAGCTAATTAATTTCTTTTATTTAAATTTTTCGTTTGATTACATGAAATAACAGAGGTGTCACTTTAAAAATGCACACATCTAACGTTATAATAAAATCATTTGATTGCTTTTCTTATTTTTTAAGCTCATTTAGGACAAAATTAGTTTTGTTTAAAAAAAAAAAAAAAACACCCACCAAGATCGACATCTTTAGATGTTATTATTAATAGTTATGTGTATATGTCTGTTTAGACATGCACCCAAAACCCAGACTTTTGCTCTGCTTAAAATCGCTTGTACAGAATTAGTTTGGGAAACAGCGTCTATTATCACTATAGAGTGCATCAGCTGACAGTCATGTGACCAACTGGTATCTGTTGTGTTGCTTCACTTCCATTCATAAATCCCCTCCTGTGGCCTCATAAGATAGTAGAGAGGCCACCTAATGTAAACTTCAGAATCTTGTCAAAAGTACATTTTTACTAATCCTATGAATTTGGAATATTTACTTGGCTCACAATTTTTTTCCCACAATCTAAATAGTAGGGATGTTTAAAATTGTGCATGCAGCAATGTTTTTTCTTTCTTTTTACATGCAAGTAGCATTAGTAATCAACAAGTTATATGATATGCAAAGGTTGACTGGCCAGGGGTGCGTTTCCGAAAACCATGGTTAGCCAAATAAAGTCGCAAGCTGCGTCGCAAACTTGTATGCTTGCGACTATACCTTTAAAGCTGTAGATAGAAACATAGTATGATGTCATTTTGAACACAGCCGTGACTCATAATGAAAGCTATAGGTGATTTTATGTTAAGTCTCTAAAGCTTGTGAAAACAAAAATTTTAGCATACCTAATGCTTTCAATTTATAGTGGGTTATTTATTAAGCATCTGTACGGTATATAACATGGGCCTGTTGGTTAGAACATTTCTGCAGTGGTTTGCATGTCAAGTTTTAAAATTAGACTTAAAAAAAAATAAACATTAAAACCCTATCAATAATATCATTAATATTATTATTGTTATTATTATTATTAATAATAATAATAATAATAATAATAATAATAATAATAATAATAATCATTATTACTATTATCATTATTATTATTATTATTAAAGTATGATTTATTCAATTCCTAATAAATAAATAACTATTTCCAATTCCTAAATAACTTCATTATTTATTTATTTATTTTAACGACTTATATATGATATTATAATACATGCCAGATTTTGTAAGTGATTTTATGTTTTAGAATAAAATATTGTGCCATATGTGCCGTTTATGAGTGCGTTTTTTTTTTTTTATTAAAAATAATATACATATTTATATATATATATATATATATATATATATATATATATATATATATATATATATAATTTTTTTTTTTTTTTTTTTTTTTTTTTAAAGAGTGTGGTTATAAAACAATATAATTTACACACTATGAAATTATGGGTTTTTTCTCTAAAGAAGTAGTTACTCCACCCTGTTTGAGAGCATCAACTAACAAACATGGTTCAAACAATGGATGGATCTGCAACAGAGAAACAACGGGTTTTGGATAACACTCGTCACTACATCGTTTTTTCCCAAACGATGCATCATACTGTGATAGTTCAGCCGCAAGTTACGTCTTTGTTTGGGAAACGCACCTCATTTCTACAATCAATAAAATCCTCCACCTTCCATGTCTCAACCTACTTTGGGGTTTGTGCACAAATTTGAGTGTGTATATATCTATATGAGAAACAGAGTTGTGTATATTGCAATTAAAGTGAAATTGTTTCACATGACTAGAAATTTGTATGGACAATTTGGTACATACATAAAACAAGTTACAAGTAACATATGCTTCTGTGCAACTGTTTGCATAGTACTGCAAGACAAGAAAAAAAAACTGCATGTTACGGAGGAGAGCAAGGCTGTCTAGTTTTTAAGAGTCTAACAGCATAGGGGAAGAAGCTGTTCTTGTGGCGAGAGGTTCTGGTCCAGTTGGATAACTAGCTTCCTGCCTGAGGGAAGTGGCACAAAGGGTCCACATCCAGGGTGTGGAAAGGTCAGTTGTAAACCAACCAGCACACCACATAGTCCTGGAGATGTACAGGTCTTGGAGAGATGGAAGGAATATACAAGCTCAGAACAGTGTGTTGTATTTGTTGACATTAGCAGAACATATTCATAATTCCCCTGCAGCAACACATGAAGCAGATCAAGTCCATCAAAAAACAAATACATTTACATTCATATATATTAATTGAGCAGATGCTTTTATCCAAAGCGCCTTTCAAATGAAAATAAAAGAAGCACTTCAAATCACCGGAGAGCAGTGCTATAGTATATAGAACATTTTTATTATTACAGAGTCTTTAAATACATTAACATGCTAAAACTATTCTGTCAGTTGTCATGCTTCAGCAAGGTTTTCATTATCATAAACTTGATCATACAATATGTATTTTCATGGCTCTTCTGTAATACACAGCATTTTCACATCTGGATTCATATGAACTCACAAACTAGATGTACATATGTCTAAAGTCATGACGTAAAGTAGACAATGTTTTTCAGGTCCAAACATCTACTTGTTTTACTTAAGAATACTTTCTTAAAATCTTTTTTTTTTTTTTCACACATTTAAGTTAAGCTTTTAGAGTGCTGAACTACAATATACTTCAAATGTCCAACTACACTGTAAAACACTACACTGGTTGCCTTAAAATGTTAAGTTGATTCAAATTAATGTTATACAGTAAGTCTATTGAACTTATATTATGTTAAACTGACTTAAAAAAAAAAAAAAAAAAAAAAAAACTTGTGTAAAATTAAGTTAGAACATGATTAACTTAGTTTAATAAGTTACAATGACCTAAAACATATGCTGTCAGGACTAGTTGATCATATAAATTTTTCACAATGTACAATTAATAGTGGCAAAGTGATTGCATGGCCATCCGAGATTTCAATATGGATATAAAGCCATGATGTTTAGGTAGTATCACAACACAACAGTTGCTTACTTTTGCAATTAATGGAGCAGCTGATCTGGAAATGTTGATGCGTGGCATTTGATTAACAAGCAAATTGTCTGAAAATAAGAAAATGAACACTAAGTCTGTCACTGGGGTCATTTCAAATTATACACTACTAATCCATGCACTAATATGTACTTTAAGACTGCTTTTACAACTGAATCGCACTTGAGTTTGTTTTTTCTCTCAATGCGATTTGTTTGGTCAGGTGTGAATGCAGCCATGCAAAAACAGAGCAAACACCTGCTTGAAGAGGTGGTCTCAGTATGCTTTCAAATGAAAACTGGAAAGGAAGGTTTGTGGTGAGAACATGATCCAAACTCAAACGGATCAATTGAAAAAATACTGCACACTTGTGGACTAAACCAGCTGCCCTGGCTACCTGTGCTCCTGTGTAACATGGGATGAGGGCAAATACTGTATTTGTTATCAGTGCTTTAGAAAAGGTTCCATGGCATCTATCTATCTATCTATCATCTATCTATCTATCTATCTATCTATCTATCTATCTATCTATCTATCTATCTATCTATCTATCTATCTATCTATCTATCTATCTATCTATCCATCCATCCATCCATCCATCCATCCATCCATCCATCCATCCATCCATCCATCCATCCATCCATCCATCCATCCATCCATCCATCCATCCATCCATCCATCCATCCATCCATCCATCCATCCATCCATCCATCCATCCAGCCAGCCAGCCAGCCAGCCAGCCATCCATCCTTCCATCCATCCATCCATCCATCCATCCACCCACCCACCCACCCATATCTATCTATCTATCTATCTATCTATCTATCTATCTATCTATCTATCTATCTATCTATCTATCTATCTATCTATCTATCTATCTATCTATCTATCTATCATCTATCATCTATCTATCTATCTATCCATCCATCCATCCATCCATCCATCCATCCATCCATCCATCCATCCATCCAGCCAGCCAGCCAGCCAGCCAGCCAGCCAGCCAGCCATCCATCCATCCATCCATCCATCCATCCAAACACCCACCCACCCATATCTATCTATCTATCTATCTATCTATCTATCTATCTATCTATCTATCTATCTATCTATCTATCTATCTATCTATCTATCTATCTATCTATCTATCTATCTATCTATCTATCTATCTATCTGTCTGTCTGTCTGTCTGTCTATTTATCTACCTATCAACTGTCTGTCTGTCTGTCTGTCTGTCTGCCTTTCTATCTATCTATCTATCTATCTATCTATCTATCTATCTATCTATCTATCTATCTATCTATCTATCTATCTATCTATCTATCTATCTATCTATCTATCTATCCATCCATCCATCCATCCATCCATCCATCCATCCATCCATCCATCCATCCATCCATCCATCCATCCATCCATCCATCCATCCATCCATCCATCCATCCATCCATCCATCCATCCATCCATCCATCCATCCATCCATCCATCCATCCATCCATCCATCCATCCATCCATCTATCCATGCTAAAATGGGTTGTGTTGTCTGCTGGCTCCATAAGAATATAATGATTGGTTAGTTCTGACCAATCAAATAACAGTTTGTGAAATACATACAAATACACATCTGGTCAATGAGTGACCAGTTCAATTGGTTTGGACCGAAGCAGTTAGTGTAGAGTGAAAAAGAAAGCAAAACAACAGAAATTAGCTACATTTGCTGCCCTTTTTCTGGACCAAGTGAGCCAGACCACAGTTGTGAAAACACCCTTAAAGTTCCCACAGAGACCACATTGTCAACATTTGTACATGTTTATCTTTGAATATTTCAGATTTTCTCATTATGCATTGTTCAGAATATCTTCTTTAGTGTTCTGCGAGACTAAAATGACACAAGGGTGAGTTTATGATGACAGAATTTCCCTTTGTTTTGGCTGAATGATCCCTTTAAGCACTCCATGTTGGAAGCTGCCCATGTTTTGTCGCTTGCTTTTTATCTGGATGTTCATAATGTTATATTTTGCCACAAAGCAGGTGGATCTAATCTATCTCTTTTGCCCTTCAGTTATGGTTTACCATCCAGGGGACTGGACACAAGTGTCTCCAATAATCTCTTAATTAGGCGATGATGGACTATTCATTTAGTATGCAAAGCTGCAGATCTCACTTTTCACTGAGCAAAGCCCCTTTCGCTGTGGCGGGCGAGCCAACGCTAATGATCTCAGCAAGTGGCAGCAATCCATTGCAGTGCTACTGTGGGGCCACATTAATCTTGTGGGTGATCCGTTTGATGAATGACCCTAGACTGGAAGTCCTAGCAGATTCCACCCTAATTATGCTGAGGGTGCTCCACCTGGGAGGCACTCGGCGAGGCTTTGCAGACTAAGGGATGTGTCGCCGCTCTACAGGTGCTTTTAGACATTGCGTTTGTGAATCCTCTGGGAGAGATGACGTCACACGTCCTGGGGCTTCCAGCCAGCGGTGAAGATGATGTATTGGAGCCGTTCCTCCCATGTGCCACCTGGGCAAATATCTGTGAAAGTCATCAATCTGAGGGACATCCCGAGAAGGGGTCATTAGGGGCTTTATATCTATTACAAGTCGTTCTGATACTTTTTAAACTATTTGGGAGATCTTTCACTGCCGGATTGCTTTCTGGGGTGTTTTTTGCCATTCCACCGGCATTCAATTGCCTCTCTCTCTCTGTTGCCATGAGTTATGCTTGAAGATTGAACGCTCAGCAGGGAAAGTGTTGCATCAGCTGAAGTTCTGGAAAAATAAATAATACACCGGTGTTCTCCTGAGAGGCAGAGCAGAAGACGTGTTTTTCTACTTGAGTAGATTCTTGTTTTCAAAAGGAGTCGAACATGGACTCTTCAGTCATTTTTCAAACATGTATCACAAGATTTTGATTAATTAGTTGGAGTAGTAAGGATTGTAAGTCACCTTCTTGTTAAGTCTTCAAAGCTTAAACATCTTTGTTTGTATTGTATTTAGTAGACATTAAAATTCTTGCATTTAGATTTCTGAACTTGTTCTAAATATCTGTCATTAGCCCAGAATCGAGTAGAATCTAGCATATGGCTGTGAGCAGAATAGGACAAGCAGCTGTTGGGTTCACTCACCTCAAATGGTTCCTGTGGAGGAGGACCAACATCTCAACCAAAACCAAGATTTGTTTCCTCTGGACCATTGTTTTGCCAATTCTTTATGGATCTGAAAAATGGACCTTGCTCAAACAGGGGCGGACTGGCCATCTGGCAATTCTGGCAAATGCCAGAAGGGCCAGACCAATTTTTAAATGTGGACCAGTCAGTTTTTATTTTATTAATTTTTTTTTGTATGTATTGTTTTTAAGTGCAGACAGCTTTTATCTCTTGCTAGATGTGATATTATGATGATGATAATAAAAAGAATAATAATAAATGTTAATCATTTGGCCCAATCAGCAACTGCCACCTGGTTTCAAGATGGGCCGACCCAATCCAAGGTTACCCGGACATAATCAAAATCTGGCAGGAATGTCATATTATTTCACCATCTTTACACCAAAATAAATAATGAATGTGCGTGTCCGTGGGTGGGGCTGTGTCGGTGTGGTAATGTGAGCTGGTGTGGCAACAGTGCCAGGGCTGAATTTTTGTCCCAGTCCGCCCCTGTGCTCAAACCAGGCAATATAAAGCAACATAAAAAAATATGTTATCCAAAAACAGATATGGTACTATGCATTTCTAATCTGGATTTTTTTTTTTTTTTCATAGATTTGTTTAGTATATATTAAAATATTTACTTACTTCAGTAAGTAGTTATATCTGTCAATATAATCCTAACGGTTTGTTCACACAAAATATAATTTTGAAACTTTGGAGTTTATGCAATCAATTAAAATAAAACCCACACATTATATATAAATATATATATATATATATATATATATATATATATATATATATATATATATATATATCATTGGAATTACTCTAAAAGCATCTATCTTCCCACTGATTCTGATAAAACATTGACAGCCAATCATAATACACCCCGATAACAAGTTTAACTTTTTCAAGAGTACACACTAAGGTCATGATTGATTATGAAGCCTGCTAGCATGCTGTCCCGGGACAGATCCTGAGCTCATATAATCCTTAAGCCTGGGGTCTCCTGCTTGAAGGGTGAGAGGGGAGTTTGAGCTTAGGTAGATCTCAAGAACTCCCCTGCTGTTTATGGCTAAAGACAAATTAGCAATCGCTCTGGAGAGATAAACTGCATGCAAGAGCTCAACTATAGAGCCAATTTTGGTTTAATCAATTCACTTATGTTGCATGTCGCATGACAGTGGGAAGAAACCAGGGAGCCCGGGAGAAACTCACACGAGCAAGGGAAGAACATGCAAACTCCACACAGAAACATCAATTGGCCTGGAAATGACTTAAGCCAGTGACATTCTTGCTGTGAAGCAACAGTGCTAACCATTGGTCTGCTGTGCTGCTTTATGAAGTGAGAGAGGAGTAAAGGTGGAAGGGAGATTGTTCAATATAAAAATAACTGAGATATGAAACTCTGGTTATTTATAGTGACTTAAGAATCGTCTGATCAGTGAATCATAATGTGGGACCAGCTGTGATCGATCATAAGTATGTGATGCTCTCAAAATTAGTTTATAAATAAACTTCTCAAAGGGACAGAATACAAAACTGCAAATCTAGGAAGCTCCACTGAGAACTTCACTTCAATATTTGTTCTGCCAAATCTGTGAGCTTACCAAAAGAGCACCGAAGCTACTGTATTATACACAGCTTTAACCATGGCAAAACAAAAGTGCTGGAAGGCAGAATTATGCAGCACTATCAGGTTTTCTATCATTTTAGGGGGCTTTTCTGATAAAAAAAAGAGAAAGCCAGATCAAAACACTTCTCTTCAGAAGCCACTTTTTGTTTACAGTATTATTTCTGGAAGTTCTTAGTTCCACCTTTCTGAACACCGCATTCAGGTTGTTAAATCAGTGTCTGTGTGAAAAAAAAATAAAATAAAGAAATAAAAAATACAGTGTTCATTTTGTTAGCACACATGGCTAGTATTTAGGTAAACAATGGATCCATGCAAGTAATCTTTAATAAAATCTTTTTTATTTGAAGTGACAGTCTTTCTCTGCTGACATTTAAATTGTGTCATTTTAACTTATTTGAATTACGTATTTTCAATTTTAGCCTTATAAGGTTAACAAGCAACAATGTTTATTTTGAATCAAGTCTAATCACTTTCATTTGTGAAGCCAACACAACACAATTTCTTTCTGTGGTCCCAAAACAAAAGGAATAAATGAATTTAATATTTTACATTTTTTGTGAATTGAACAAACAAATAAATTACAAAAATTGGGTTGTTTCAGCTAATTTTAAACAGGTAGTTGGCAAAGTGTTCTTTACCATGCCCCTCTCACCATTAATTTGATACAAGAAACTGATGCACAAAAAGAAAGGCTCTATACAAATGTCTCTGCAATAACCTTTTGCCAAGTTCAGACTGCATGATTTTCAAAGTAACTGTGTCACAGATGTTTTCACACTGCATGACTATCTCGGCTTGCGTTTTGTCGCTGCTTTGTTTATACTGCAAGACGGATCGACAACAGGGGCTTTCACATTGCATGATTTTACAATAGGAAGAATCGCCAAAAACACAAAGTATATCTTTTGTTATTAACTACATAATGAGAAAGAAGCATTTAATGGGGTGGAAAATGTGCATATTTGCTCACCTGGGTTTGAAGGGAATTAGCAATTACTCCTCAACTTTCTTTTTTAACTTTCTGTATAAAACGTCAAACAGACACGGGTGCTCCTGTCAAGCCTCCACTAGTTTTTCCTCCATTTCTTGGGTCCAAATAAACCGACAATGATCGCTTTTAACTTCTCCCCTAATTCCCTGCTGGCTTGCAGGTACACATACACCCAAGTGAATGCTGCGCTCTCATTGGCTGTGGGCGATCGCTGATGTTATTTGCTGTCAAAACTCATTTCACATTGCATGATTTGAATCGCAGACAGCTCCAGATATTTAGCATGCCCAACATCTCCCAGCCATCGGCGACTCATCGGCGATTCTCTCAGATCGCGTCTTTGATAGTTCATTCTGTGTGATTGTCACTCACACAAGCACCGATATGCCTGTGATTTCAGGTATTTGTTGCCGATTTCTCAAAACTTGTCAGCGAGTCAAAATCAGGGCTAAAATCATGCAGTCTGAACTTGGCATTGTCACCTTGGCAGGTGTCAAAATTACATAATTTGATGCAGTGAATGATGACAATATATATATATTAGGGATGCCATGGTTCTTAATATAATATTGAACCGTATGGTGCGACCTCCACGGTTCAATACGCGCTTGTGAATTGCAGTTTTCTCGGTTTTGCGTTTAAATAATATATTCGCGTTTTATATCTCCCCGAATTGACTGTGTGTGCCTCTAAATCCATGAGCTGAGATGAGAAAACTCCTCCCTGCGAGTAAATATCCAATCACTATGCTCTAAAGTTAGGGGGCGCTTAACCATCATTCCACACTTTAACATTGCGAGGGGCGGTGAAGTGAGGCTGAGGCCACAATACAAGGAATCGCCGTTGAAGTGAGATAACAGTACGAAAAAAGTGCCTGCGTCTTTCAAATCTGCTGTGTGAGGCCATTTCCGTTTGGCCGGTAAGCATAATGCCAATACAATAAAAAAAAATTAAAAATATAATAACTGTGTGCGAGCATTGTTTTACACGTATAACCATGACTGCACATCTGCAGTTCCATCACCCAGCAATATTACTGTCTGTGGGCAGAATAGCAGAGAAAGTAACAAAGTCCTCCAAATAGCAACAATCCCTCGCTGAATCTACCCAACTGGTTTCGAGAGACACATAAAAGTAACAAAGGCAATGCGGGTGTTTATTGCTAAAGACTTGTAGCCGTTTTCCGTGATTGGAGATGCAGGCTTTTGTCATTTTTTAAAAAGCACTTGATCCGCCTTACAGACTAGTCTTGCCTTTTTTCAGCACCGAGATGATTACGATGGTTTATTTATGTTTACTTAAGTACAAATATGTTTATTTGAACTGGCCAATTTATCTTAATTAACTTCACATGTATGTTTATTTTCAAAGTGCAGGATTTTATGTGTTCCCCAGTTACTTTTCTTGGCTTTAAAGTAAAATAAAATAAGTATTGCAATAAATAGTTTTTATTTTTTCTCCTTAACCTCTTACTGTTCCTATTGCCTATAAAAAAAAAATAAAAAAAAATGAGAACCGAACAGAAAACCGTGTTAAAAAACCAAGGTATGTATTGAACCGTGGGATAACTGTATTGTTGCATCCCTTATATATATATATATATATATATATATATATATATATATATATATATATATATATATATATATATATATATATATATATATATATACATATTTTATTTATTTATTTTTAGACTAAAAAGACTGTTTGTTGTAGACTTCTTTGAGGAAAGTCTTATCAAATATGTTTAAGAAGGTATCAGAGTATGAACCCTTTTCACATTTTCTGTTTTTTCAGTAGCGGTCATAGTTGGGTAGTGCAGTGAATGAGAGAGTATATTTTTTACAGTCCTATATGCTGAAATAATAAGAGGAAAACTTGACGATGATGTTATCAACAATTTCAGTAAAAAAGAAAAAAAAATGTCTAAGACTGCTAACGGCAGCCTGAAGAGAGAACAATGTCAAATTTAATAAACCGCCCTATAAACGCTGCATAAGAAATGCCTCACAATTATGGTAATTCATTAATTCATTAATTTTTTTTTTTTGTCAACTTAGTCCCTTTATTAATCCGGGGTCGCCACAGCAGAATCAACCGCCAACTGATCCAGCAAGTTTTTACGCAGCAGATGCCCTTCCAGCCACAACCCATCTCTGGGAAACATCCACACACACACGGACAATTTTGCCTACCCAATTCACCTGTACCGCATGTCTTTGGACTGTGGAGGAAACCCACGAAGACAGGAAGAACATGCAAACTCCACACAGAAACGCCAACTGATCCGAGGTTCAAACCAGCGAGCAAGCGACCTTTTTGCTGTGAGACAACAGCACTACCTACTGCGCCACTGCCTTGCCACAATGGTAATTCATTTTTAATATTACATATACTATACATATACAGTTGAAGTCAGAATCATTAGCCTCCATGAATTATTAGCCACCCTGTTTTCTGTTTTTTTTTTTTTTTACCCCAATTTCTGTTTAAAGGAGAAAATTTTTCAACATATTTCTAATCATAATAGTTTTAATAACTGATTTATTTTATGTTTGCCATGATGACAGTATAATATTTTACTAGATATTTTTCAAGACACTTCTATACAGCTAAAATTGTCATTTAACGGCTTAACTCGGTTAATTAGGCTAATTAGACAGGTTTGGGTAATTCGGCAAGTTATTGTATATTGATGGTTCGTTCTGTAGACTATCAAAAAAAGAAATAGCTTAAAGGGGCTAATAATTTTTACTTTAAAATGGTTTTAAAAAAAATAAATAAATAGCGGCTTTTATTATTGCTGAAATAAAACAAATAAGACTTTCTACTGAAGAAAAAAATATTACCAGCCATACTGGTAATATGGTAATATGTGGTAGCTCTGCTAAATATAATTTGGGAAATATTTAAAAAGGGGGGGCTAATAATTCTTCAACTTTAAAAATGCATATAAATGTTCATATGATTTAAAAAATATATTAAAAATATATATTAAAAATGTTCAAGGATTTAAGATGCTGATGACCGTTAAATGCATCATAACAATCTTGTGAAAAGGGTCCATTTTGTATAGTTGTTTTGTTTTGCAAGATATACAAGACAATACTTCAACGCACTGAGGATTGTTATTTTAGGACAGTCGCTCTTTAAGGTCTTTACCTTCACAATTGAGCAAAATGCTTTTCATTGAATGTTTCACCGCCTTTCGGTTCTGCTGCAGGAGTCTGAAGGAGCCGTAGGAGAGCCTTAATGAGAAGAAAAGCCTTCATAAGAGGGCTGACGTCTCTAGGGCGAAGCTCAGCCCAGCACACCTCCACAGGGAAATTCAGTGACCTCTAGTTTCTAGTAGCGAGATGCGAGACTCCCCATGGCCCCTGATGGTTATCCTGTCCGTTCTCTGCGGTTTGCCATGCTCTTTCTCTCCGGAGCTCGTGACCCCTTCACAAGTCCTCCCGATTCTCCTTCCCAGCAACCTGTCCTCTGTGACTTTTTATTTCAGCTCAAATTTGTCATCTCTCATTATCTCCGGGAGCAATGGCATCAGGATCAATAGGCTTTTACTCCCGCGAAAGCCTTTATCCTGCCTGACTGAGGAAATCACTCATTATCTATTTTATGTTTCATAGAACACAACTCCGCTTCTCGGAAATGTTTCATTTGTTTGTTTTCGTGCTGATTACACAGACGTTGTTGACAAATTCAATCTCTGGGCATTTTCCTTCGCAGTCAACTGAATTCTCGTGTGTCGTTAAGCTCCGTAAACACAGCTATTGTATTGCAACTATTGGATGGATTGATTTAATTGCATTCACATACAATAAAGTTAGGATCTAAAAGGTCAGCATGAAATGGCGCAAAGCCCAAAGGATTTTATTATTTTTTTTTAAAGGCTGGTGAATTTAATACACATCCATCACTTTTTATCATCTAATTAGTCGACCGCATGGCAGGCTGTTCAACATGGGAGGAAACAGCCGCATCGATTCGATAAAGGCCTGGTATCTATCATTTCACTTGTTCATTGACAGACTGCCCGGCCATTTCTGACTCTCCTAATGGTGTCAGCAAAACGCTTCTGCTTGTTGCGCTATTGCCTTACAAAATTGTTGTCATCCTTTTGATGTCACAGAAATAACAGTTTCTTTTGCAGTGTGTTGGTTGTGGCCTAGTACATTTTTCATCACCCAGATGAAGTTGTGCATCACAATGTACTGTACACAAAACCAAACCATATTCAGTAAAGGGGTGTGAAAGATGTTATATTCATTCATTCATTCATTCATTTTTTTCGGCTCAGTTCCTTTATTAATCTGGGGTTGCCACAGGAGAATGAACCGCCAATTTATCCAGCATATGTTTTATGCAGTGGATGCCCTTCTTGCTGCAACCCATCACTGGGAAACATGCAAACTCCACACAGAAATGCCAACTGACCCAGCCGGGGCTCGAACCATCGATCTTCATTCTGTGAGGCTACTGTGCTGTGTTAACGTACTGCCCAGATTTTATATTACAGATGTTTTTTTAGTCACCCAAAAATGTGAATTCTGTCATCATTCATGCATCAATTAAATTTTTGAAATATTTATTAAAGATGTGTGATATTACAGATGTTTTTTTTTTTTTTTTTTTAAGGGATAGTTCACGCAAACATTTGAATATTGTTATTATTTATTAGAGATGGCAAAAGTACACACATCCTTTACTCAAGTAGAAATACAGATACTCATGTTTCAAACGACTCTAGTAAAACTTGAAGTACTGACTACACTTCTGTACTCAAGTAAAAGTAAAGAAGTACAGCCTGGAATATGTACTTAAGTAAAAAGTATACATTACTACTAACTGTTTTTGCAACTACACTGGACATCATGTATATATCTGTATATTGCTATTTTTGTTTATATTTTCTGCAGCAAAATAGCCAAGCAACATCATTCTACAATATTGTCCGACAACACTGCTTAAAAAGTTGCCCTGTGTCTTATCACCTGGACACAAAACTTTATTGCTGTCAAGAACAACAGCTGCCATACTCATTCATATACTCTAAAATATAATTATGTATGCCTATATATTCATAACAAATGAATGTCTTAAGGCTTCAAAACGGGATGCTCTTAGTTCACGTTTTCCATCAATGTTTAATGCCTTGTGACTAAACAAAGGGTGCCAGTGTAATTGTGCACACCAACATGCAAAACTCCAGGCATAAAAGCGTCCTTTTTTTAAAAAACGCCCCATGCTCATTTTTTTTATTTTATTTTTTTTTTTTTTTGATGCGTCGCTTCAAACTATTCTCCACCTATCAGCTGCTGAAGTTACAGTAAACAGCACTTGGAGGCGCTCAGGTCCAAGACTGTCAATGCGAGCGCACAATGAAGAAGATGCCTAGGGGTTATATGAACGTGGAGCTGCTTATTGCACTGGTGAACAATAATCACTTCATCGCTTGAGCTGGAGCTGCTACTTGAACCATCTATGCTTTTTTAAAATTGCCAACCACATAGCAAAATTTCTCTGGCCAAGATCTGGCCCACACATCAGCTTTTGCTTGGCCCACATGCTGCATTGAATTACGGTACATGATTGGACCAAGTTCGTCTTCCATACAAGAGCCAAACATGGACCATATCTGTGTCAAGTCACAGCCAAGTTAATAACCCATAACTGGGCAAGAACTGGGCCAGATATGTTATGGTGTCATGAATGCAATTAATTTGATATACCCATGAAGGATTTCACTTTATGGCCACACGTTTTCTTAAAGCGACCCGATTGGTTTTTAATTAAAATGGGCCAAATATTACATTTGATATTTGACCCAAGTCTGGTGTGTCGCCTTAAAGATGGTGTTACCTTCTCAAACCTGAGCCATGTTTGGCCCACATGATATATGCCAATGCCGGATGAATGCCTGCTGTGCCAGCTTCTTGCCGTCTGAATTTTTGCTTCCTGGGCAGTAACTTTAACAACAAGCATGTCAACTTTCTCTCTTCTTCTGTGTTACAAGCGGCTGTCAGAAGCTTACTGTAGCAACACCCTGTGCACCGGGGTCTTTCTGTTTTTCCTTAAGTGCCATCTATTGAATACTGTTGTGCTCATTTCATTTTATTTCATTTTCTTGTCGGCTTAGTCTCTACATTAATCTGGGTTCGCCACAGCGGAATGAACCGCCAACTTATCCAGCACGTTTTTACGCAGCGGATGCCCTTTCAGCCGCAACCCATCTCTGGGAAACTGTTGTTTGACGCAAGTGAAAATTGTTTGGGTTTAAATGTAAAAAAAACGTCTCGAAAAACACTGACGATAAACGCAAACGAAAAGCGTCCAGGTGTGTATGAGCCTTTAAATTTTAACACTTTATTTTTTCCAAAACATATTTAAGGTTTTTTTTTTTGTTTTTTTTTTTATTTAAAAAAAAAAAAAAAAAAAAACTAATGTATTTGCCTACATTTTTTTTTTTTTTTTTTGCATTATGGTAAATATGGAACAAAATCAATGCCTAAAGTCTTGAATTAAAAAGCTTGTTGAATATCACAAACTGAAAAAAATAATACACCGTATTAACAAGTTCTTGCATTTTAATGACTTGAATTCCAGGGTTTGTATTTTTAGGTCCTGAAATTTAACATATCTGTTTATTTAAGCTGTGAATATTTCAACGAAAAATATTTCAAACACGTTTTCATACTTAAAAATTCAATAATTCATATTCAATTTTCAGATTTCACTTACAAAATATTCAATACCCTTTAAAAATACGATGTATAATATTCAAAAGGTCATTTTCAGTTCATTTTATTTCAGTTCTAATATTCGCTTCCATAAATTCAGTGGATCAAATTCGACTGATAAAATTCAACATTCATCCGGGAACTGCAGGAGAAGCAATAGATTGCAGATTGAAGATCGCCAGCTGCTCTAGCTTTCACCAGCAGGTGGAGATGGAATAATGTAAGATTTTTAACCCAGTAAACAGGCGAGAAAAAGGCTAATAAAGGCACAAAAGTAGCATTCAATTTTAATATCAATGCCTTGGACATTATAAATAATAAAAAGTATGAGTAAATGAGGGTTTAGTCATTTATATTTGCCCTTATGTAACGGAAGCCAGCTGGTGATCGCGTAAAGCTCACCCCTCGGATCCAGGGACAGACGTTGTTCTGCAATCTTATCGGAGCTTGTCTCCCATGCCGGCTCGTTACCTGCTCGGACCGGTGCGGTTACTTGCACATAAACCGTCTTTTGATGAATATGATGTTACACATTGTCTATCTATTGACTCTTTCTTCCATAGACAAGACGCGAAGTATTATATTGACAGCTAAAGAATATAAACGTAAGAGAAACAGGAAAGGAAATATTATAATAATACAAAATGGATAAACATTGACAAGGCTAAGAACAATAACGAACAAAGATTTTCAAAACCAGAGAGATTTTATGAGAATTTCACACAAAACAGTTTACTTGGAAATGTTAAACAGAGAGTTCAGGTATGATTTAAGGTTGGTTATGGACGGGGCGTCTGATTTAAAATAATTTAACATGCGAATGCATTAAAGGAGCGTCTTCAGTTATTCACACAGAACCGTCTAATATGGCATAACTATAAGGAGTAATGTTTGCGCTGTTTAAACGCAGCTATGTCAGGATTGGGATAGGTTATAATTTAATTATTTAAATTATGATTGTTATTATTATTTTATGACATGTATTGGGCTATTGTGCTTAAATAAGTCATCTGTGATTCTAAATTAATATTTCTATTTATCCTTTTTAGCTATCACTTTGCTATCGTCTTTCTCTTCTTTTTTTCTAGTTTTTGGGGTTCTGCCACGGTTAAATGTTTGCAAAATGTCTTTAGTTTGTCTAGATTATTGCTTTTCCTCTAAAATAGAGACGAAGCAGAAGGAAAATGAATGAATTGATGAATGAATGAAATGATTGACGTTTTTATGCATGTGCTGTGCGGCTTGCTCACGACAAAGTCGAACGAGTGGCCGCGAGCTCCGGTGGCCAGTCAGAGCCAGCGCCTCACAGCAAACTGATTAAGAGATGCTGGTTGGCTGCCAATATATGATAGGAATTCTTCCAAAGTTTCAGATGACATCTGGGCGTGTGCATAATAATGTAAAATGAAAGTGAAAGTCATGACATTTGGCCAAGCATAAGAATCGCCTACAAGAGTGTTTCAATTATTATATTAATCATGACATATGTCATGCTTGGGCTTATATGAATAACACCTCGCTGTTTACCATTTCCGAAAGTGGAGCTGACGTCGGCGCGAAATTGCTTGTATAATTGTAAAAAGAGTGATGAATATTAATGGATTTCTTATATCTGTAATTTCTGATGATATAATTGATTTAACTAGTGTGAGCTTATGAGTTTCCAACACAGCAAAAATGCATCCAGAATCCTAAACCAATAACTTTGTCAAGCAAAAATTATGATTTTATAGGCTACTGATTTTTTTTTAAAAACAAGAAAAAAGAAACTATTAGCTACCCTAGCAATTGTTTATTTAAATATGATCATCTCAAAATATAAAATAAAAACATGATGGTTTGACTTCGTGAAATCATAAAACAGACTTGCAGAAAAGAGTTAATAGAATAAATGAGCAAATACATTCTCTCCAGTAGATGGCGATTAAAGCTCAGTAATACCCCATGAGGATGAACATTGAGCTGCATTGCAGGAACCCCTTAACCACGCATGTCAAACCACGCATTCTAAACATTAATCCGTCTGTTGCTGGATCCGAGGGGTGAGCTTTACGCGATCACCAGCTGGCTTCCGTTACATAAGGGCAAATATAAATGACTAAACCCTCATTTACTCATACTTTTTATTATTTATAATGTCCAAGGCATTGATATTAAAATTGAATGCTACTTTTGTGCCTTTATTAGCCTTTTTCTCGCCTGTTTACTGGGTTAAAAATCTTACATTATTCCATCTCCACCTGCTGGTGAAAGCTAGAGCAGCTGGCGATCTTCAATCTGCAATCTATTGCTTCTCCTGCAGTTCCCGGATGAATGTTGAATTTTATCAGTCGAATTTGATCCACTGAATTTATGGAAGCGAATATTAGAACTGAAATAAAATGAACTGAAAATGACCTTTTGAATATTATACATCGTATTTTTAAAGGGTATTGAATATTTTGTAAGTGAAATCTGAAAACTGAATATGAATTATTGAATTTTTAAGTATGAAAACGTGTTTGAAATATTTTTCGTTGAAATATTCACAGCTTAAATAAACAGATATGTTAAATTTCAGGACCTAAAAATACAAACCCTGGAATTCAAGTCATTAAAATGCAAGAACTTGTTAATACGGTGAATTATTTTTTTCAGTTTGTGATATTCAACAAGCTTTTTAATTCAAGACTTTAGGCATTGATTTTGTTCCATAGGTAAAGCTGCTTTAATTTCTTCAAACAGCACACTTTTGCAGCTTATTTGATTTTACTGTTTGCTTTGCTTTTTGTTTTGTACATTTTGTTTTCAGAGTATTGTTTATTCATTCGTTCAATTCATTAATTATCTTTTCGGCTTAGTCCTTTTATTAATCTGGGGTCGCCATGGTGGAATTAACCGTCAACTTATCCAGCATATGTTTTACGCAGCAGATACCCTTCCAGCCGCAACTCATCACTGGAAAACCCATACACACTCAATTGCAAACATACACACACTATGGACAATTTAGCCTACCCAATTCACCTGTACCGCATGTCTTTGGACTGTGAGGGAAACCGGAGCACCCAGAGGAAAGAGTATTGTTTATATTTTATTTATTTTATAATAATTCTGTTAATACATTTTTGCATCATCTTTTTCACATGATAATTTCCTGATCCTTTGCATTATATTTGTATTCATAAATCACCCAGTATAAATACTTTTGATGTTTTAAAATATTTGTCTAACTATCTAGCACATTTAAATGGAAACAGTGCATGTACTGTAAAATGCATTAAAACTATAAAACAGTATAAACTCTGTAGGAAATATAAACTCCTTGGAAACAAAGGAAATACATCTGCATAATGTGTATATATAAAGTATTTAATTGTTTTAGTAATGTACAAATGTTGTCAAAAAGAGCACATGACTGTAATTTTTTTTTTATTTAATTTTTTTTTTACTTTGCGGTATTAGATTGAAAGATCAGAGAAGTAGCTACACACCATAGTCGGAAGTGGACAAAAGGCTTTGACCCCATATAAATTCCAGATCATAAGAGCCATGTGTCTTGTTTACCTGTGATCTGGTCGACCAAAATGCGTACATTGCTAATTCTCTGTCTCATCTACGTTCGCCATTGTTGCCATTGCCATTGTAAGCTTAATAAACAAGCCTACTTGTGCGTGATCAGATGTTGAAAAAGCCTAAATAAATTGATTGACTGAATCAAAAGGTTTTTAAATTGTTCAATGACTAGAAAAAATATTGATTGCACCACAAAACAGATCAAAACGAAAGTTACAAGCCCAATTTTATATATATATATAAACTGTAAGAAGTAGAAAGTAAATTTTTTGTGTAAAAAAGTAAGGAGTAAAAGTAAACAGTGAATAAACAGAAAAATAAACAGTGGAGTAAAGTACTGATACCAGAACAATAAAGTAAGTATTTGTACTTTGTTACTTTCCCTCTCTGTCATTTGTTCACGCTTCATATGTTCAAAACCTTTCTTCTGTTAATAAATAATAAAGATTAATAATTAATAATAGATTAATATAAATAATATGTTTTTTGACACCCTTCAACTTCCACAGTATTTTTTCCTAATATGAAATACAATGCTCTTTTGTGTTCAACTGTAAAAAGGAAGTGGGGTACATCGAAGGTGAGTGTCCGCATGCAGTTTATTTACACCTTGTCAGACAGGCAATTGTCAAAATGGGAGCCAACGATATCATGAGGGTAATTCAAAAGCCTAGTCGTGGTCACAGGCAAAGAGGTCGGAGCAATTGGCAAACAGTACAAACCAACTAAACAATAAACAAGGCAAGGATCAAAAGGCATGGCAAGGCTTGACAGAAATAATGCTTAGTAATGTTACAGTAGAACAAGACTCAACAGTGTGTGTGTGCTTGTGTGTGAGCGCGCGCGTGTGTGTGTGTGTGTGTGTGTGTGTGTGCGTGTGTGTGTGTTTATATTCTTGGTATTCAGTCTATAATGAGCTTCCAGCTCTGTGTGTAAATCAGGGAGAAAACTGGAACTCGTGTCCGTGTGAGGTGTATGATGGGTTTTGTAGTTCTCCAGCGATCTGCAACTGCTAGATTGCTGCGTGGTCACAGGCAAAGTGGTTGGAGCAGGCAGCACACAGTAAAAAAACAATAAACAAGGTAAGGATCAAAAGGCATGGCAAGGTTGGACAGGAATAGCGCTTGGTTATCTTACAGGAGAACAAGACTCAGCACTGTGTGTGTGAATGAGGTGTATTTATGGTTTGGGTATACAGTCTATAGCCCCTTTCACACATACAGACCTTTCCGGAAAATTGCCGGCAATTTTCCGGAAAGGTTGTATGTGTGAACAGGTCCTTTTTGAAAATACCGGTAAATTCCTTCTGGCTATTTTCCGGAAAGAGAAGTTGTAACATTACCGGCAATTTGCTGAAATGCTGCGCTGTGTGAATGCAGAAGGAAGATTCCCGTAATAAGCGCGTGCACGTCTAGAACGTGCTGACGTAAGACGTCTGCTTTAGCCAATCACAACAGTCAGACGCATTTACGTCCACGCGGTTTGTGAGGATAAAAGCCTTTGAATATTTTTCCAGACACATTTAGCTGCTAGAAGTTAGTCAGATCACGTTTATATGTTCTTCTTAATGCCAACTGTGTAAATAATCATCGATGAGATGCTTATGATAAGCCGTTGTTTGTTTACGCTCGTGTGCCTGTGAAACAGCCTGTGAGCGCCAGCACACGCACATATTATGAACATCTCGACATGCGAAAGTGATCCTGCGAAAGTTGTTCACAATATTGATCATCCACAGAGTCTGTAATTTAGTCAAATGTTTACAAATACAAGCGCAGCCGTTTAAAGCTCATTTGTGGTGAATGATGTCAGAATTTACCGGTATTTTGGAATGGATGTGTGAATGCTCTTTTCCGGAAAATTTCCGTAACGTCCTCGCCTGTGTGAACAGCGCTTTTTTGAATATACCGGTAAAGTCGTTCCGGAAATTTTCCGGATATTTACCACTACACTGTGTGAAAGGGGCTTATGACGAGCTTCCAGCTGTGTGTGTATGCAATCAGGGAAAGAAGTGGAACTAGTGTGTGTGAGGTGCATGATGGTATTTGTAGTTCTCCATTGATCTGCAACTGCTAGATCGATGCTGATCGTGACATCAGCAGAAGACACTTTTGAAGGTTTTTTAATAATTCATTGATTAAGATAATAATTTCTTAATTATTCCTCAGCTGAAGGAACTCATTATAGTTGTTTTAATATGCGGTTGTTTTAAATTGTGCATTTAAACAAAAATCAAGGTGAGGAGAAATCGAACATTCATTTTGCGGTACATTATTTGTTGGTGATTTATTAACTATTCTCAATGTTTCATTTACATACAGTTAAACTGAAAACAGAAACCAAAGAGCACATCTTAACTCATTTTGCATTTGTTTTGTTTTTGTTTTTGCCCCAATTATGATTATCATCTCATCATGTTTGCAACCTACATTTTCCTATACCTTACTTTTTATCAGTGACGTCCTGCCAACAACATCTTGGCATTTCTAACCGCAAAGTCACTCATTTTATTATTTTTTTTATACAGTGTGCTCTACTATATTATCATCTTCAATTTATCTCTGCTGTCATCCCAGGACCAAAATAAAAGTGGAAAGTGAAGTTATTTTGTTTTGTCTCCATATAGCTGCAGAGAAATTCATTGGCACTATCAACTGATCATCAATTTTCGCCGTCGGCCTTGTGCTCTCTTGGCTTTCACAGACCTTTCCACATACATTTCCATGCTTTTGGATATTTTTTTTTTATGCCTCAGAGGCTGTCAGAGTTTGCTCTCTCTCTCTTTCTCTCTCTCTTTCTCTCAGAGTGTGGAAGCACCTTTGCTTTTGCCTTGAGCACACAGCTTGGTGAGCATGTCATTTTTCTGTTTTGTTTGGTTTTCATTGGAGGAGAAGGACATGTTCAAGTAAGATCAAGCTGAATGTCTGGCCCCCCCAAAAAACAAACGGTAATGGGTAGAAAAGAAATACTGCAGTTCAAATATTTCCGCCTTGCTACACGGTTTAAAAAAATATATATATTTAAATATATTAAGCATATGTTAACATTTGATTTCTGTCTTCTAATTACCCATTGTTAGTGCATAGAGCAATCTGTCTGCATATTTATATTTAGCCATATTGCCTGCTAAGTTTATTATCTAGGGGAAAGAATAACATCAGGGCTCGGTCGGAGTGTTTGTTAGGCACAATCTCTTTTTGTGTGTGTGTGTGTGTGTGTGTGTGTGTGTGTGTGTGTGCGTGCGTGCGTGCGTGCGTGCGTGCGTGCGTGCGTGCGTGTGTGTGTGTGTGTGTGAAAATCAAAAACGCCTCAGTAAGCACCATAAGCCTTAAATCAATATGTGAACAATATGACTTGTTGAAGTTATGCCCCGCTGAATTCAAAGGCCTGAACGAAATCAACTTTAATGTGAATGAATCTTTACCTGTATGAAGTGTGAAAGGCATTAAAGAGATAAAATATTAATTACCCGAGCAAATATTGCATTATCGTTAATGAACTGTGCTGTGAGATAACTGATTTTCTGCTATAATCCCTCAATTTTGCAGACAGGACTAGAGAGAAGCTTCTTTAAAGGGAAACCTGTAAAACTCACAAAGCCCTGGAGGAACTGTGTTTTGCTTAGTCAGACTGTTTACCAATTAAATGATATGGAATCTGATCGACATCGGTGCTAAAATAAAAAGATAAAAACAAAAATATTTACTGTACTGAGAGAGCAGGAAATGAATAGTTTAGGTGTGGATTTAGCTGTTTTTTATATAACACTAATAAAAAACTAATGTATTAAACAAATAATGTAATAATAAACCCATAATGGCAAAGAGTTTTTCGATGTAATTATTAAATTTACATACAATTACAAATTACATAGTAAATCCTTAATTTTACAGTTTATTTTTGGCAGGTGGGGTGCCTGAGAAAAATGTAAAATAAAGGCCAGTAAATTACAGAAGTTCACTGTAAAATAACAGAAATTAAATAAATTTCTGTAATTCAACCTCTGTTATTTTACAGTACATCTCTGTAATTTAACTGCCATAGAAAAAAAAAATGGGACACTGAAATATTTTCTAAAATTATAATCTGTCTCACTGAGGAGATAAAGTTATTTACAGTAAAAATCAAATTTTAGAAAATGAAGAGTTTAGATGCAAAAATCTCTATATGCTGTCTGAAAATTTCCTCTAAAATGAGCATTATTATCAGGCTCCTGTGTGTATGTTCAGTAATATCATTTTCATGCCAAAGAATAGTTCCTTTTTCTGGTCCTTAAAGTGAAATATCTCAACATAAACAATGGAGGCTAAGCGTTTATTTATTTATTTATTTATTTATTTTTCATTTTTAATGGATATTTCTCTTCAAATGCATTATATTTTTGGATAACTCTTCCTCGACAATATACACTGTAAAAATAATAGTACATAATTGAAAAAAAAAAAAAACAATAAAAGGTGCACTATAGGTGATTGTTATGCTGGTTGAAAATCTCTTTCTTTTAGCAATCTTTAAATGAAGCGATCCAAATCTGTTTATATGTATTTTATTTTATGGAAGGTGTAAGACCAAGTTAATCCAATCAAAACGTTCGGTTTGAGCATGACAATAGGCTGTTCTACCTGTAGAACAAGTATTTAACTGCATACCTTTGCTAGGAATGGTAGACAAAGATCAATAACCTAACATTTTTTTTTTAAATGTTTGGTACTGTAATCACCACCAACTGTACTCTAAATCTTTCTTACTAGTAATTATTGCATTATATTATAATGATGTTGTCTAGTTCATATTCATGTGCTATAAGGCTAACGTAAGCATTTTCCAAGATCTGCTATTGTATCTTTAAATCAAATTAGGACAATTTACATGCAGTATATGTCAAAATTTGTAAAAATTCTAAAACATGGGTGCCCAAACTTTTTTTTGTATGAAAAGCCAAAAACCAAATATCATTGATAGCCGTAGGCCAAAGGTAAATATACCAAATTATACTACACTAAAGTTGCCATGGGTAATTTCCTAATTTATTTCCTAATATTCCAAAATAAATAGAAAAAAAAATACTCTAAATTCATTTAATCATTTTCTTTTTGGCTTAGTCCCATTATTAATTTGGGGTCGCTACAGCTAAATGAACCATCAACTCCTCCAACATATGTGTTTTTTTTTTTTGTTTTTTTTTTTTGCAGCCCTTCCAGCTGCAACCCATCACTGGGAAACTCCCATACATTCTCATTCACACACATACACTACGGACAATTTTATCTTACCCAACTCACCTGTACCGCATGTCTTTGGACTTGTGGGGGAAACCGGAGCACCCGGAAGAAACCCACGCAAACACGAGGAGAACATGCAAACTCCACACAGAAAGGCGACAGCACTACCTACTGTGCCATTGCGTCACCCCCATTACTTTAAATTGTATTATCTAACGCAGTATAACTCGATAACTTAATGCAATAAAAGCTTAATCACATGTATAACACAGTGGAGTTTAATGTTGAATAGACTCTTCAAGCAGAATCTGCCTTTGACTTGATTTTCTCACCTAATTCCCTGCATTGTCAGGTGACAGCATGTACATTTAAACTAAAACTCAGATTAATTTACACCATTTCGTTGAAACATTTAATTTCAGTTAGCTTTTAACAAACAAACAAACAAACAAACAAACAAACAAAAATAACAAACAAACTAAGGGATACATTAAATTTGAATTGACAGTCTCAAAACCCCCATCCCCATCATACCCCCTCTTTTCTCAGATGGGATGGTGGGTCAAATCAAAGGTTACCATGGGCCATCTTTTGCCCGTGGGCCCTAGCTTCAGCATCTCTGGTCTAAAATGGAATTTAATGTATTTTAACAGTAAAATTACTGGTTCTCTAATAATAATAATAATATTAATAATAATAATAATAATAATAATAACAATAATAATAATAATAATAATAATAATAATTCACTGTCAATAAATTTTCCATGAGTCAGGAAAGATTTGGAGGTTTTAATTCATTTAAATATCTTTTAAAAGTCATTTAAGTAATTATATATATTTGTCTCAAGGATAGTTAACTCCCTTTTACTTAACCTTAACTTTTTTCAAATCTTTGTGAATTTAAATATTCTGTTAAACACAAATGAAGAGATATTTTGAAGAAACCTGTAATCACTGTGATTTTTGATATGCTTTTGATAATGAAGACTAACAACTGAGTGTTGGTGCTAAAAACAATATCTGTGAGATCAGACATTTCAACATATATATAGAAATCAATTATTTAATTATTAATCATTACATTTTTAATGGGAAAAAAATCACACAAGCTGGATGTTTTTATTGCATGCTTATGTACAGACTCTCAAAATCCTCACTTGCCACTCCGAACCCAGACAATTAAAAATCTGTTTCAAGCATTTTTTGGCAAATTTCACAGGATTTCCCCTTGGATTTCATACAAGAAGCTAAGAGCCCAACTGCCGTCCTTTCGTTTAAATACCCATGGATGTTTAGAAATGAGTTTTTCTGTACTCTGAACTTCACATTACAATTCCGTCTAGCCCCTGGGCAGGCTCTATCTTTAAAAGCAACTTTAAAAATAAACATGGTTTTTGATCAAAGAATTGTGTCTCCTACAGTGTGCAGTGCTGTATATACAGTGAGCATGTGTATCTGGCTTTGGAAGGTCATTTGAGCAAAGTGAGAAACAGCAACACCGCTACATCTAGATAGGTGAGTGGCCTGTATGTGGGAAGAAGAAGAGCAAGCACTGCAGCAGAACCAGAACAACAACATGTTTCTTTACAGTAGAGCTTCAGTAATCATTGTGATGTTTGATTGCCTTTGAGGAACTATGTTAGCATTAAAAAAGCTATGTTAGCTATGTTTGCTATGTTGTCTATGTTAACAAAAAAAAAAAAAAAAAAAACAAGAAACTTTTTTTAATGTTTTTTTTTTATTCTTTATGCTCACCAAGGCTGCATTTATCAGCCTCATCAGAAATTGCTAAATGTATGCTTGCTGTAAAATACTGTAATATCAAATAATAATAATAATACAAATTGGCGTCACAGTGGCGCAGTGAGTGGCAAAATAGCCTCACAGCAAGAATGTTGCTGGTTCGAGCCTCAGCTGAATCAGTTGGCATTTCTGTGTGGAGTTTGCATGTTCTCCTCATGTTTGCGTGGGTTTTCTCGGGGTACTCCGGTTTAGCCCGCAAGTCCAAAGACATGTGGTATAGGTGAATTGGGTAAGCTAAATTGTGTGTGTGTGTGTGTGTGTGTGTGTGTGAATTAATGTGTAAGGATGTTTCCCAGTGATGGGTTGCAGCTGGAAGGGCATCTGCTGTATTGTTTACAGCAGCTTTATAATTGTAATAAATAAATCTATAAATGAATAAATTCTGTTTTAAATAACCACTGTTTTTTAAACATACCATTCATCAACACACTGAAAAAAATATATGAGCAAGGGTATTTTCACATAAAATATGTGTTGCGAAAAATATATTTTTAGCTCTGATAATCATACCCACTGATTTATTGAGCAACAAATCAAAACATTAGAATGATTTACAGTGAGACTTCAAATAACATTATGAGGGGTTATTTTAAATGATAGTAATGACAGTATCATCTTTATTTTCTAAACCATTTTCTATTGAAGCCATTTTTAAGAGATATCCTTTAAATTAATATACAAAATATTCCAAACTATTTTCCACTATGTTGCAAAATCACTTTATATATATATATATATATATATATATATATATA
The DNA here is from genome assembly GCF_052040795.2 of Danio rerio. Lineage (NCBI taxonomy): Eukaryota > Metazoa > Chordata > Actinopteri > Cypriniformes > Danionidae > Danio > Danio rerio. Next base: position 44,514,946 of record NC_141023.1, on the reverse strand, counting down.
TATATATTAGGGATGTAACGGTATCAGAATTTCACGGTACGGTAATACCTCGGTATGAATGTCACGGTACGGTATTTATTGAATCATTTACAGGAAAAAAAAAAAACTTTTGAAAAAAACCTCCAAAAACTCCAAAAAAGTGCCAAAAGTGTCAATGACATACAAATTAGCCATCTATCTGTTAGCTTTGAAACAGGAACTTCAATTTTAATAACAAAAAATTATTAAACCATGTAAAAAAATAAAGTTTCAATTTAGTATTGTTAAAAACTCATCACATTTAACATTTAATCACTCACTTAGATAGAGATGGGTTTAAAGAAAAATTATCATATAACTATTATCTGGTAAAAGCTGGTATCTCTGGGTATTTACAATGTCCCCTGCAACAGAAAAAACCCCTCTCATTTGGGACTGAGGATTCTGGGACAGGAGAGATATGACTTGGCCCATGTTGACAGCAGTGGGGTAACGTTGTGCATTGTCTTTCCCCCACTTGAGAAGACAAACCATGAGTGAGATAGAGATCTCTTTGCGGTACAAGTCAATGTCTGCATCAATCTGAACAGTGTGCTGTGTTTCTGCAGTCCCCATGAATGTTATTAGTCGTATTCCCCAACTTGCAGGCACGTGCAAACATAGGGCTCAACCTGTGCAGTGCACATGCCCTTTTTAGTCTTGGATAGAAAATGCCCTTCCAAAACGATCAAAAGTGCCCCCGCGACGCGACACAACCTCCGTCCAGTCCAGCCCTTCAGTAGGCGCGCGACAACACCTCCCTTGAGTATGCGTGCTCAACCCCCCCTCGGCGCTTTACAATACGCGCGCCACAACACAGCTGATCAGAACGCGCGCGACAGCACCGCTATTCAGCACGCGCGCGGCGACAACACCCGCTTTAGGTTCGATCATTTCCAGCTCTTTTTCATCTCCGCTACTAGCAGCACACTCCATTTCCGCATTACTGGATCTGTAGCGACAACAGACCGCAAAGGATTATGGCCACGCCGGGGCTGATGGGAAATGAAGTTTCAGCTACCTCCCGTTCGCTTCATTCGCCTGAGCAAATTTTCTCAGAAGACCTATAGTTTTACCGAGTCATGCGACTTCGGTAATATCGAAAAAAATTAATATTGCGGTATGACGGTATTTACAATACCGTTACATCCCTATATATATATATATATATATATATATATATATATATATATATATATATATATATATATATATATATATATATATATATATATATATATATATATATATATATATATATTCACTTCATTAAGAGAAAGTGTCCAGAAGATAAATAAACAAATAAAAGAGAGAACTAATACACGAGTGAATAAATAAATAAATGAATAAATAAATAAATAAATGACCATTAATTACAACATTATTTCATTTAAGTCACAGCTTCTACAAATGGTTCTGTTATATTTGCAATATGTTGCAATATACAATAAAGTCATTCTTTAAATAAATACAATTCATGCCACATATTGATCTTTATGCTTTATAAGACCCTTGTGTACCATCAGGAACAAAATGAAGGAGAGTAAATTTTGGGGGTAAGCTTGTCCCTTTAAATACATTTAGACATTAGCACACAAAGCACTTTTGTAAGTGCACGTCAGCAATTTAAACCCCATTGAGATGTACAAACATGCAGATTTAACTCAGATGTAGCTCCTGATTTTAAACAGCCTCCAAAAACCGACCATAACAGGCTATACTGCAAAAACTCTGATTTATCAAGAAAATGGAATGCTTACTTTTAACGGATGCTCAGAGCTGGAAGCTGTAAATTCTGGGATGTGATAAATGGGGTGTTCAAAAGCAAGAGCACACATTGTACAGTTCAAAAGTCATCTGTTTATTTCCCTATAACACATGTGTCTAGTACCTGGTTCATATTCAGAAGAGAAAAAGGTTCAAACTGCAAAATAAATAAATAAATAAATAGAATATCAATAAAACTGGTTCTATTTAATCGATTATTAGATGGATGGATGGAAAGATAAAAGAAGAAAGAAAGAAAGAAAGAAAGAAAGAAAGAAAGAAAGAAAGAAAGAAAGAAAGAAAGAAAGAAAGAAAGAAAGAAAGAAAGAAAGAAAGAAAGAAAGAATGTGGTTCTATTTGATGGATGGATGGATGGATGGATGGATGGATGGATGGATGGATGGATGGATGGATGGATGGATGGAAAGATAAAAGAAAGAAAGAAAGAAAGAAAGAAAGAAAGAAAGAAAGAAAGAAAGAAAGAAAGAAAGAAAGAAAGAAAGAAAGAAAGAAAGAAAGAATGTGGTTCTATTTGATGGATGGATGCATGGATGGATGGATGGATGGATAAAAGAAGGAAAGGAATGTTTCTTTTTAATTCATGGATGGATGGATAAATAAATAAATAAATAAATAAATAAATAAATAAATAAATAAATCAGGTATCGGATAAATCAGATTTTTTCATTTACAGGAACATTTGTTGCCTTTTTTTTCAGTGCATGACCTTAATTATAATAATTGTATGAAGCACATCTAACACATTTTCACTAGAAATGTTTGTTCTATTCAGGGAACTCTTTATGGAGGGGGGTGAAGAGACGCAACGGTATTTCCATTAGCCTATTGAATTATTCAGTGTACGTACCACAGGGATATAGCTGCGTCCTGTTATTTGTCATGTATGCAGTCACATCTATAATTGGTGCATTAATGTGATGTAATGTGCATTAAGTAACCTGTGTGTTGAGCTCAGGAAGAATCACCTGTTTTACTCTGTGCTAGTCTTTCATGGATGGGCCCTGTATCTCTCAGACCAGTAGAGAGCAGACATGAGCTGCTCTCTATAGACCAAAACTCAGAGCTTCTGTGAGAACAACTGAGTTGATATAATAGGGATGTCAGGGAGACTAAAAAAATAAATAAATAAATGATTGAATAAATAAATAAATAAATAAATAAATAAATAAATAAATAAATAAATAAATAAATAAATGAATAAATAAATGCTGCTACACTATGAATGTTTATTTTTTCCCATTATTGCTTTCGATTTTGCTGCTGTTGAAGGTTTTTCGAGCTGTACAAATATTACAAAGACCTGAAAAACAGCCCTTACCAATATTGACTAGGGATTGTGTCAGGTCAGTTTAAACAGGAATTTAAACGTGAATTTAAAAAAAGTGACACCACAATTATATTTATTGTATCGCTATTATTTTATACTGATGATATCACACATAACAAACTTGATTTGATAATATTAAAATTCATACATTTGCAAAAAGTAATCAGAATACAAATAATATAATTTTTTTTTGGAATATGTTTTGCGCATGCTACATTTTCTTTATATGTGTATGTATTTGTTTTCTTTCCTTTCCAAAATGCCGAACGCTTTCTTCCTGTTTCACGTCTTGTCGAAAGCTGTAGATGTATAGCGGCGGTCTTTTTACTGTAGTAATATTCGGGGTTTTCGGATGAGCCCACGGCTGATGCACACATCACGTCTACCAATGAACACGAGGCGTTACGGCTGCGCGCTGCGCTCTCAGCCACTGAGAGCAGTCAATGAATATTTATGGCGAGGCTGCTCACTCTCCAGCGCTCAAAGTTAGTGGATTAGCAGTGGGAGGATGACTGCGTGATACAACATCAGCACCTCGTTTGGATTAACATCCACCGTTTGCGCCAATTGCCACTCGAAATCAGCGGTGTGAAGGACAGCGGTGTCAAAACTGCACTCCAGAAGCGCTGTCGGGTGAGGACGTGCCCTGCGCATCACTTCAGAGACTTTGCCATCTCTTTGGCCCTTTTCTTCTAAGATGCCAAGACTTCCATCAGCGGCAGCAGCAGCAGCAGCAGCATCACCACCGCGCAGAGCTTACATCCAAGCGGGCTGCTCGTTTGGAAGGACGCCCGACCGCAGCCCTTCTCATCTGCAAGTTCAGTCCGATCAATTGTGACAAAGACTGTCAGCGTCGGAATAAGAAATCGATACCCGAGACGTTCTTCTGGAATTTTAACCATCCGTTTCGCTCAAGTGAAGAGCGAGCGAGAGCGCGCGCGCCTGTGCGTGGTGCGCTCAAGCTCCTCGTCGCACTTTCAGATGTTCGCGGTGTTGATGGTGACAGATTATTGTTGTTGAGTGTCCATGCGAGACTTGGGGTGGAAACATGTCTGGCCACTTCTCTGAAAGGGTCGCTGCTATCAGAGATGGCATTTTGGTCCAGCACTTCGGTTTTTACTTCTAAAGTGCCCCGGAAGATCTTATTCATGTTCACCCTCTCCCTTTCTGTCACCTATTTGTTTTATAGCTTGATGAGCTGTTACAACTCCTTCCAGTTCCAGGAGAACTACGTGTACCAGGGGAGACTCGTGACCGAGGAGACAACTTTTGTCACGCTGAGGGAGAAACTTTACTCCAGCTCTTCGCAGGGCTACCTGGACGAGGAGTTCGTGGAGAGGACGGCGACCGAGCAGAGCCTCGCCATCTCGAGCGTGAGAAACAGCGCGGGGATCGACGAGAGGACGCCGGCATGGGCGCGAGCACAGGCGGCCACGACCAGCAGCCTGTCGCGCGCTGCCGCCGCCGCCGCCGGAGAGCGCGAGCACCTGGAGTTCAGCACCACGGACAGCGAGCTCCGCAGAGTGGTGAACTGCACCTCGGATTACGGGGAGAAAAAGCTGCCCCAAGCCATTATTATCGGAGTGAAGAAAGGGGGGACGAGGGCTCTGCTGGAAGCGCTGCGGGTTCATCCCGACGTGCGAGCCGTTGGGAATGAGCCTCACTTCTTTGACAGGAACTACGAGAAGGGTCTGGATTGGTACAGGTGCGCCTTTCACGTTTCTCTCTGTTGTGCTGCTGGGTTCATGATGACACGCAAGATGTGTGAGAGAGAAAAAAAAGGAAAAATGGATACTAGAAATTGAGAATCTGGAGATTGGCTGTGCTTGCGATGTTTTTGATGGTTTAAAACAGTTTTTGACTTTTACAAAGCAGTTGATAAGTCAGTTGACGTACGCATTATGCACGAAAACAAACAAACACACACACACACATACTCATGTTCATATGTAAAACAGCCAGGAACTATATTTTAATAAGAATAATGTTGTCACATGACAACAAAATGGCTTCCTTAATGGCACTGCCTTTGATTTGATTAATATACTTTCACATATTTTATATATTTATTTTATGATTTTAATGACTTTATTATTTCACTGAAGTTAATATAATTATTTATCAATATTTTATAATTAGAAAATAAAAATGAAACACACTCTTGAAATTCAAGATTGGGCCAAAATGCTGTAAATTAAATTAATACATTACCTTATTTATTATTATTATTATTATTATTAGTAGTAGTAGTAGTAGTAGTAATAATAATAATAATAATAATAATAATAATAATAATAATAATAATAATGATATAGTTTTACAGATCCAATCCGGCTTGGGTTTTCTTTCCTTACTTTGTAATAAAAGACACTTAAAAGACTGCAGAATCTGTTTCCCATTACAGTGCTTAGTATTTTCTAAGGATTCAGACAGGATTCTGATTTAATATAAAACGTCTTATTATTTATATTAACACTTAAAATTATTAAAGGCCTTACATAACATTTAGAGAATAAGTTGAGTATGGTATTTATTTTTATTTATTTATTTTTGCCTCCAATATATTCTGATCTGGCCTGACAGAATAATCTAGGGCACCTGCTTGTCAACAACCTGTTAGCATTCCAGCATTCTACCCAATGGTACACTGACTCATTAGCCGCAGGAATCCATGAGGCTTTAAGTAACCCATCTGTACCTATTGCATTTAGGACTATCAATGCTTACTACAAACTTGGTGGTTCTTTGCTTTTATTTCTCCATTTTTGCAGTTGCTACACACAGTCAATTAGTCAGTCTACTAATACATATGTGGCAATTCAACAATGACCAAATTCCAGGCTGCCATGGATGTTTTACTCTAGCTTCAACGTAATTACAGCAGCAGCATGACTGCTTCATTTCATGGTGGATTCATGTTCACAATCACTGCTCAGTGGAGCCAGGTGCTCTGAATGCTCCATTGAGCTCTTTCGGCTCCGGACTCCCAGGTGTGCTCAAATCACGAGCTGCTTACTCAGGTGGATGTGCTCCCAACACGTCAGCCTGCGTCAGCAAGCCATATTTCCCAGTTTATACACTTCTCTGCCACCATGCCCCATGATGCTTTGCGTGAATTATGGGAGTAATTTCAGGTAAACTGTAAAAGAAAAACAACTGGTGTCATAACTCTGCTCACAATTTATCCATCTTCAGTTTTATATTAAAATAAAACTTATAGAATTAATTAATGAATTTCAACAGACCAGGAATAATCCCCGCAAAAACATGAACCAAGCAGTAATGGATCCTCCTGTAAATTTTTTCCCAAACATTTGCCAAATAATGTTTAACAGAACAAGGAATTATATATATATATATATATATATATATATATATATATATATATATATATATATATATATATATATATATATATATATATATATATATATATATATATATATATATATAATTTTTTATTTTATTTTTTCGATTGTGTACAGCAGGGGTATAAATATAGAAACATTGCACAGAATGTGCACATACAACAATAGGAACTATATAAACATGAGCATGTTGAGAACACAAAAAAGTGCAGACTTTAAACACTAAATCAATTTTATAGTCATTATTAATTTGTTTAAGGGATTTTAATTTAGACATCTTCTTCCATGTTCAGTTGTGGCCTCTTTTTTAATGTTTGCTAGTGCGTAAAGGTATCAAAGTTTAACATTGTGCTGTAAAATCAATCTGCTGAATCTGACTTTATTGCTGTGTCATTAATATAACATCAACAACCCAGGGGTCGCAATCCAATTGTGAAAAAAAAAAAAAATTCAATTTTGATGGATTTTTATTTACATGTTGTTTTTAAATGTAACTATTAAATACTATATTATCTATTTTAGGTTGTGCAGAAAAAACAATAATAGTAGTGGCCCCACATTATATGTTAGGGGTAAATATAAATTAAAAAAAAAAAAAAAAACGTAAAAAGAGGAAAAATCAATAGGAAAAAAAATATATATTTTGTTGAAACTTTGTAATTTTTTTTAAAGTTGGAGAGAGAGGGGGGGGGGGATGTCCTCGAGCCGGGATTTGATCTCAGGACGCCATGATGTGCTACTGCACCATATGTTGACGTTAACCACTAGGCTATTGCGCCGACTGTAATTTGTAATTTATTGCAATATTTTACATGAATTTAAATGTATTATATTTCTATTTATAAATATATTTGGTCACTAAAATGTTTTTTTTAAATAAATATATATGTTTGATTTATCTGTTTTGTTCAAATGCACCCAAGTACATTATATCCACTGGGAAATTGATAAACATATTCATTTTCAAAATAGGTTGTATTCGTGTATGCTGAACAATGTAGTCTGTGCATGCACTGTAACATGAAGTATATCAGCTTATTAAAATAATGCTTTATTAATTAATATTTAAATATAATAGACATATGTACAGTTGAAATCAGAATTATTACACCCCATTTGAATGTATATATATATATATATATATATATATATATATATATATATATATATATATATATATATATATATATATATATATATATATATATATATATATATATATATATATATATATATATTATTTTCCAAATTATGTTGAACAGAGCAAGGAAATTTTCACAGAATGTCTGATATCTTAAAATTTTTTTAAACACCATTTTAAGTTCAAAATTTTAGCCCCTTTAAGCTATATATTTCACTAGTCTACAGAACAAATCGTTATTATACAATAACTTGCCTAATTACCCTGACCTGCCTAGTTAACCTAGTTAAGCCTTTAAATGTCACTTTAAGCTGTAGATGTGTCTTGAAAAATATCTAGTGAAATATTATTTACTGTCATTATGGCAAAGATAAAATAAATCAGTTATTAGAAATTAGTTTGTAAAACTATTTTGTTTAGAAATTTGTTTAAAAAAATCTGCTCTCCGTTAAACAGATTAAACAGAAAATGGGGAAAAAATAAACAGGGGGCTAATAATTCTGACTTCAATTGTATTTTTATATTTAATATTGTTTTTTTTTTTTGGTTTTTAATCTAAAAAAAAATTATATATATATATATATATATATATATATATATATATATATATATATATATATATATATATATATATATATATATATATATATATATATATATATATATATATTTTTTTTTTAACTTTTTTTCAGTCCTTATTTTGGAGCCATTTATATTCATATTCATTTTAACAGTTTAAAATATAATATTTAAATGTTTCACATTTTCACACAGTGTTTTTTATTGACAATGTAAACAACACAGTTGAAAAGAGGAATAATAAAAAGCAAAAGAAAAAATGTAACTTGTAAACAGTTGAAATCAGAATAATTAGCCCTCCTGAGTTATAAGCTCCCTGTTTTTTTCCCCCAATTTCTGTTTAACAGAGAATAAGATTTTTTCAACACATTTCTAAACATAATAGTTTTAATAACTCATTTATAATAACTGATTTCTCTTATCTTTGCTACGATGACAGTAAACAATATTTCACTACATATTTTTCAAGACACCAATACAGCTTAAAGTGACATAACTAGGTGAATTAGGTTAACTAGGCAGATTACGGTAATTAGACAAGTCATTGTAAAATGGTGGCTTGTTTTGCAGACTATATATATATATATATATATATATATATATATATATATATATATATATATATATATATATATATATATATATATATATTTTTTTTTTTTTTTTTATTATTAAAAAAATGCTTTTATTCTAGCTGAAATAAAACAATTAAGACTTTCTTCAGAAGAAAATATATTATCAGACATACAGTAAAAATTCCCTTGCTCTGTTAAACATAATTTGGAAAATATTTAAAAAAGGAGAAAAATAAAAAAATAAAGGGGGCTAATAATTCTGACTTCAACTGTGCATTTATGTATAAACAATTTTGTTAATAAGAGGCTCTATTTTGCCATTAATACAACTAAACAAAACTTAATCCCAACGTCTTTATCTATGTTCTCAATCATATAAATAAATACAGATGTGCAAAAAAAAAAAAAAAAAAAAAAATGGATACATCCTAACCACAGCAGGCTTTAGCAAACAACCAGGCTGAATGCTATTCTACAAAGACCAAAGCATCATTCAGCCAAGCAGTTATACCTATGGTGCCGAAAACACTCATAGAAAAACCATCTGATGGCTAGAGAGTGATTTGTTTTGAGCATTTTAAGCCATACTGTGGCTTGTGCTGGATCTGCTTGCTTTGGGCTGTGAGCTTTGGGGCAGTGCAACATCTGCCGCAATTCACTTCAGAGCGAGCCTGACATCGTAACGTTCGTTCATTTGGCCGGGTGTTAATGTGAGCAGTTTCATTACGCTGCCTGTGTGGGGCTCATTAGACCAGGGGGTGACAAGCTTACATAAATAACACCTAAGAGTGCTTGTGTGTTTTAGTGTCGTCGAGGCTGGGAAAAAAAAATCCCTTAAGCGGCCTTAAATTTGTTTTCACATGCGCTTGACGTAAAGTATGGCTTGCAGGAATATCACAGTCACTCTGATGGGAGTAGATGTGAAATATGTTACTGCGCCAAACGAGAGGCTCAGTGTAGCAAGACATTATTGTTATTTGGTGTGACGATAAAAAACTGGACTTTTGATGTGATGACTTGAAATGTTGCAACATAAAATTAGCATTTGGGTATTAAAATGGGCTTTTGGAGTCAATTTTCTCACCAAATGCCTGCAGAGTGATTTGCATTCGTAAAAAAGTGGCTCATCTCATACTTGGCTGTGGCGGTAAAGATTAAATGTGTGAAACGTGTACGGTAGTTTAGAAATGTTAATAATTTGCATAGGTTAATGATATAGTAGACTGAAAGAGAGCCGTTGTTCATTACTGGTGTTGTTTTGGTGTCACTGAGATTATATTTTTAATTAACATCTAAGGTAATTGTTATTTTGTTATGTTTTTATTTTAGTTAGAGGGATTTATTTATTTATTTATTTATTTATTTTAAATTAATTAATTTGTTTAACAATTTTCCTTCCGCTTAGTGCCTTATTTATCATGGTCACCACTGTGGAATGAACCACCAACTTTTTTGGCATATATTTTACGCAGTGGATGCCTTCCCAGCTGCAACCCAGTACTGGGAAACACCCATAAAAGTTTTGTATTGATACACACACTCATACATTACGGCCAATTTAGTTACCACGATTCACCTATAGCGCATGTCTTTGAACTGTGGGATAAACCGGAGCACCTGGAGGAAACCCGCATAACCACAGGGAGAACATGCAAACATGCAGTTCAATACAAATAAGAAAGAAAAAGTATAAAAAAATATGAAATTTTTTTATATAAATACCTCATTAAAGAAAAGTTCCCAAATTTCAGCTGTTTTTAAGCCTTTTTTTTACAACAGAGATGAAAATAGTTTTTAAATAATACTGCATTTCAGTAAGCAAGTATGGTTTGTAAATGAATATTTATGTATATACAATTTTGAAGTCATAATTATTAGCCCCCTTACAGTTTTCTTTTTTTAAATATTTCCCAAATAATGTTTAACAGAGCAAGGACATTTTCAGAGTGTGTCAAAAAACATTTTTCCTTCTGGAAAAAAAAGTCTTATTTGTTTTTATTTTGGCTAGAATAAAAGCAGATTTAGTTTTTTAAAAAACGATTTTAAGGTCAAAATTATGGGCCGATAGTCTACAGAACAAACCATCATTATACATTAACTTGCTTAATTACCCTAACTTGCCTAATTAACCTAGTTAAGCCTTTAAATGTCACTTTAAGCTATATAGAAGTGTCTTGAAAAATATATAGTCAAACATTATGTACTGTCATCATGCCAAAGATGATCAGTTACTAGAAATGAGTTATTAAAACTATTATGACTATAAATGTGTTGAAAAATATCTTCTCTCCATTAAACAGAAATTGGGGAGAAAAAATAAACAGGGGGGCTAATAACTTCAACTGTAAATTTTCTTGTCATGTAAAGGCTCTGTTTTGCAATTAACAAAACGTTTTCACAAAATCTTTATTAATGTTCTTAATTACATAAAAAGGACAAATATTTCCACAGTAAATTAGAATTACTGCATAGCCAAAAAAAATAAATAAATAAATAAATAAAAAAATAATAATAATAAAATTATACAAATAAATAAATAAATAAAAATAATAACGATAATAGAATAGTGACTCAGGGTTTTCCTTACAAAATGAACAGTTTTGTATCAATAAATGTTTTATTGTATTTTATAAAAAAAATATATATTATTATTTTTTTGACTGGATGTGTATAATGGATAATTCTAAACAAAACATCTCTTATTAAAAATCATTCAAAAATCTAAAACTTTTATAATGACACAGGGGAGAGACAGTGACATATTCTTTTGTTTAGTTGAACTGCCTCTTTTAGATGCACAAGAGCTCTCAGATGGCTTAACAAATATTCTATTCACAATGACACAATGCTTTTCCATGTTGAATCCATCATGAATAAATATGCAGTGGTGTAGCCTTTTTGGATTAGATTTGCTGGGCATATCTATCAGGAGGTAGTCTCCGCAGTCTTGAAATATGACGGCACTCCTCCTTTACAGCCTGACGCGATGTTTAAAAGGCTTGTCAGGGAGGATCGGATGCTCAGTTAAACTCCCGTCTGCTTTTAAAAGAAGCCTCACTTTCACTGAGTGGGTAATGCGTTGCCTCTGTCAAATAATAATAGCTCGGCATCATTAGACGAAGCGCACCACTGTTGGGGTCCACTCTCAGATTAAAGCAGTGTGGGAAAGCGAAAAAAAAAAAAAAAAAAAAACACAGCATTAAAGCTGAAGTGTGTAATTTTTGTGCAGTGTTAAAAAAAATCAGCTAAATGTGCAGAGACAGCTCTAAGGAAAGCATTTGTTGGGGAAAAAACATTGCTATTTTATTTAAACAGGTCGAGAGAGAGAGAGAGAGAGAGAGAGAGAGAGAGTGAGAGAGAGAGAGAAGTATATAGGAAACATGTTTGGATACATTCATTATGTTTGCATTTATTTGATGAATGAAATAGCACAATGATTACAGTTATTACTACGAAAAAAAACAAACAAACATGTTTTTGTTTATTATAATTGAGTAATTAGAAATATAAAAAGCGGCTAGCTATCTGCAAGTCTCACATGGTCGCCCACTGAAGCTAAGCAGGGCTGCGCCTGGTCTGTACCTGGATGGGAGACCACATGGGAAAGCTAGGTTGCTGCTGGAAGTGGTGTTAGTGAGACCAGCAGGTGGCTTTGTGTGGTTTGTGTGGGTCCTAATGCCCCAGTACAGTGACAGGGACTCTATACTGCTCATTGAGTGTAGTCTTTCAGATGAGACGTTAAACTGAGGCCCCAACTCTCTGGTTGTCCTTTAAAAAAAAGAGTAGGGGTTTAACCCTAGCATCCTGGCCAAATCTGGCCTCTGTCCATCATGGCCTCCTAATTATCATAATTGGCTTTCTCACCTCTCATCTCCTCTCCACCAATCAGCTGGTGTGCGGTCTGGCACAATATGGCTGTCGTCTTGTCATCCAGGTGGATGCTGCACACTGGTGGTGGATGTTCACCACCAGTGAATCCACCCCCCAATGTGTAAGTGCTTTGAGTGTCCAGAAAAGTAAGGCATTATTAGTATTATTATTATTATTATTATTATTATTATTATTATTATGCTCTTGTAAGATCTGTTCATGCTCCTGTTTAGGGGTGGATATTAATCCCAATATTCATTTCTAAATTAGATGTGCATTGATTGATTGATTCATTCATTCATTCATAAATCAGTGGGTCTTCCTTTTATTCTTGTACATTCTTAGTGTTTTTTGTAGATCTAACAAATTCACCACTCTTTGAAATCTGGCTGCATCACTTCTGAAATGAAAAGATTGTTAATTTCAGGGATGGTCGGTATTTATGATAGATGTATTTCAAATACGGATTTCAAATATAAAAATTGTATTTTGTTATTTGTATTTGATAGGGTCTATGAAAATGCCTTCATATAATAAATTATTATTATGGCTTAATAAAGAAAAGCTGCTGCTATCAAATATAGTTTACTTCACATTTAACAATGAAGGGCTTGATTGAATAGGCCTATTCAAAGAAGATTTGCAAAGTAGGTCCGTACCTACTGACACAGCCGATGGTCGAACCAGCAACCTTCTTGCTGTAAGGTGATTGTGCTATCCACTGTGCCGCCATGCTGCCCTGGCTGCTCTATTTTGTAGTTTATTTTGATACATGTAAAATTGAAGAATTGGGTATTTTATTTTAAAAGAGACTTCAGTGTATTTTTGCCCATTCCTGGTTAATGTGTTGTGTAAGAATTAATGTAACCATGCTTCGAAACCATTATTGAAATGCTCTAATGACATACATAAAAAAAAATGTCACACATAAATAAACCATTAAATTTTTCACAAACACATTACTATAAGCTATAATTGTGCAGCAAATGAGAATTATCGTATGGTCTCTTTTATTTTATTTTTTTCTATAGCTATACACTGTATCGAAAAATTATAAATATGGCATGTATGCAGATAAAGTAGGATATTTACATACTAATATATTCAAATTATTATAAATAATTATTAGTTAATTGTTAATACACAAGTTCTGTCTTAGTTATATGCTGTAATATAGTATATAATATAATATAATATAGTATAGTTGTTTATATGTGCTGTATTCACAGAGTTGCACAATAACTTCCATGTAGTGATCACCTACATTTGCTGTATAGCATCTACTGTATATGTTGCATATGTGCTTAAAAAAGTAAGACGCTTTCAGCATTTTCCAGTGTCCTCTGATCTGTTATTTATTCATTCTATTCAATAGTCCTACACACAGTATTCAAAGCCGGAGATCCTTCAGCTATTTGACCTCAGGAGAGTTTTTCCATCTTTGTGTCTGGTCATGAGTCTGTAAAAAGAGTTGGCCTTTCAAAAGCTAGCAAAGAATCAGCATTGCCTACACCAAGGTCTCTTCCTTTTTTGTTAGAGATAAAGTACATTCTGATCAATGAGCGCTATACACCGCTGAAGCCCACGCATTGTTCTTACACTGTACAAAACTACACAATAAAGCGCTCTAATTTCACCACCTATTTATTCCCTGGCGATCCTTGCTTCCTCCTAAGGAGTGGAACTTCAGAAAATCTTCATCGTTACAACTTTTTGTTTCAAAGTTTAAAGGGAGATTAAGGGTTAAAGACAAGTTAGTTCAATTAACGGAATCTTCTTTGCCCTCACAGTTTTGAGGTCTGCATCTGATTGGTTAAAATTTAAGTGATTTCAGTGAAATGCGTTTTGTTATTTGCTTGAAACAATGTTGTTGTGATAGTTCTAGTGATATGTCATTTGATTGGCTGGCATGCTAGGAACCACTTCTTATACTGCATCCAAAATGGCCGACATGCAAAAAAGCACATTTTATGGGAAGGAGAGAGGCATGTAAAATTTTGCTTTTTAAATTTTTTTTTTACTATTATTATTACATTTATATCTGTTTGTTAAATTGTCAGGGACAATACAGTTAGCTTTTGAAGCTGTTAACTTGTTTGTGTTTCAAAATATCATCTTTTTTTAAATGTCCACTATAGTGGACACCAGGACTATCTTAATGTAATTAAAGACTGCATGTTGTAGGAGGCAGAAGCAGAGAGGATTCTTCATAAGATAGTTGAGGGAGACTCTGGTTTATAGTCTGACAATCAGAAAATTAGAGAATAAGAGACAATTAGAGAATGACAATCAGTTTTAAATCACTTATATTTTAAATTTGTTTTGGATTAACATCACCTCTTTTTTTTATTAGTTCGGCTCTCTTTCAGACATATCTGTTTCAAACAAAAGGGGAAAAAATGGCTTTGTTTTGTTATTGTTACATTAATATTGGATTAATATCCCTTTACAGCCATATCCTGTACAGTTTTACTGTCCGAGTGGCGGTCGTTTCAAACTAAAATGGTCCTGTGGTCCACTACAGTGGACATGCTGTAAAATTGAAAATAAAAACAAAGTGTAAAACTCTAAATTGTACATTCAACCAAAATGATGTAGAAAAAATAAATTAAAAAAAAAATAAAGAAAAAAAAAAGAAAGAAAAATTATTTGGGTCTCAGGTGGATAAATCAGGTTAATAATACTGACTGTGTGTGGATAATATTTGATGTTTACTGTGTATATTTTTAAAAGCTTTAAAAAACCTGAAGGAAATTAACTAGGAAATTAGTTTAAGTAGGCTTTTGTCAATTGTCATTTTAACAATAGCTTAGTACACAGTGAAACGATACAATGTTTTTCTAGGACCAAGGTGCTACGTCAAACAACATATATTGACAACATAATACAGAACTACACACTATTTTAAACATTTAGAAGAATGAAATAAAATAAAATAGGATACCAAAATAAAAATAACCAAATAAGACATTACAGACAAGACAGGACAAGAGAAGACAAGGACAGTAACAGTAACACCGACCAGAACACTAGGCATGCTGTGCAAATATTGTATCAAATATAAATACTGTACAGGTAAACATTTGTTATTGAGGTACACATGTTGTACAGAGCAGTGTAAAAATAGTAGTTGTGCAAACATTGCAAATATAGCAACCTGTAGTTGTCCGTTAATTTTGTTTGTGTGTGTGTTTATTAGACCAGTTTTTTCATGTCGCGTGTCAGTCATGGACTTTGTGTTGGTATTGGCCAGTAAAACAACACGGAGGATCAGTTTACAGTTCAACTAAAGAATGAACATTATTTGCTGCTGTACAATGGCAATAAATAATGGATGTTTATAAATACAGTATTGTTCTTTTGAGGGGATAGTTATTCTGTTATTCTTCAATTATTTATATTTATCTTTTAATATGCAGACAGTATGTCCATTTATTGTTAACATCACTTCTATTTAGTATATTTAACAATGAATGAAAATAAGAAATCTTGACAATTCGCTTAAATCAAGATACTCAAAACATTATATTTCAGATTTACTAACTAATTAATCATTTAAAATTCTCAGATTTTTACTGTTTACAATGGGATGGGAAGTACAAACAGTAAAAAAAAAAATACTGTTTGGGTGATGAAACTGTATGTGTTTTGGGCATTATGTAAAGGATGTTCAGTCTATACAGTTTTCATGAATACTTGAAGAGGTCAGATGCAAGTGCCATCCACAATTTTCTTCCACGATGAGCAGTTTTCTCTACCTCTTGTTAATGTTATCTTATGTTAAAATCGGTAGAAAAAACTATTCTTTGCCATAAAAGTGAAATTACTGAATAAAAAAACAAACAAAAAAACAAACAAACTAAGAGCTTGAGAAAAATGCTTATTTTAGATGAAAAATTCAGATGGCACTTCAGTCTATACAGGACTATTTTTATGTAGACATGTAATGCTTCTTTACAAAGTTACATTATCAGCTACTGGCCTGGCATGCATTATATAAGATGTTCATGTTGCGGATCCATGTGAATTAGAATTGTTAAAATAATTGTATCTGTTCTACATAAATCTTTATGTTTTCTTGTGTGTTTGTCTTATCTGTTTGTAGTAGTGGGAACATAAGTATTTTGACACATTTTGATTCAGCTATCAGAACTTCATGTAGATGATAAACCTCTGCGGTTTCTTAGATATGACACCTGTTTGATCCAGCAGAAAACTTCAAACATACTCTACAATTACACTGGCTTCGGTAACACGGTCCCACTTTATATTAAGTGGCCTTAACTAATATGTACTTACATAGGAATTAATAGTTTGTTACAATGTACTTATTGTGCATATACATGTATTTACTGTGTACTTATGCTTGATTAAATACATGTATGTAATTACATCTGTAATTAACTTTTGTAACTACATTTGTAAATACACTGTTGACCATCCCTTACACCTTAACCTACCCTTAAACCTACCCATACCACCAAACCTATCCGTAACCCAACCTCTATCCCAACTCAAAAGCACCACAAGTGTTCTCAAATACAGTATAAACACAGTAAGTACATTGTATTTATTTTTTAAAGTAAGTACATAGTAGTTAGGGACACTTAATATAAAGTGGGACCGGTAACACTTTACAATAAGATTCATTAGTTAATGCATGTACTAAAATGAACTAATCATGAACAACACTTGTACAGCATTTATTAATAATAATTGAGCATTAACTAATGCATTATTAACATTCAAGTCCATGGTTGTTAACATTAGTTAATCCACCATGAGTTAACATGAACTAACAATGAACAACTGTATTTTCATTAACTAATGTTTATTAACATGAATAAATACTGTAGTAAATGTATTGCTCATTGTTTGTTCATGTTAGTAAATTAATTACTTAACATTAACTAATGAACCTTATTGTAAAGTGTGATCCTGACTTCTTCATAATGTGGCTCAAAAAACTAAAGTTAGAAGAAAAAAAATGAAAAGAAAAATAGCACTATTGCACTATTTGTTTGCAGATGTCACTCTCTTTGATACTTTGCATATCTAATGCAATGGAGTTCAAACGTTTTTAAGTGCAGCTTAAGTGTTCTTAAGACCACCGAGTGTAGCGAATCGTCTGTGGGCTTGTGAGTAGCATGAACAGCATGCAGGCTTGATTCTTTCACGTCAGAAACGGTGACACAAGCCTGTGACAGGAGGAACGACTAGCAGACGCAGATCCACTGCTGAGCAAAGCAGGACAGAGCCCAAATCCAGCATTTATCCCTTGTTTACCTTGCCTCAGCACGCAGCGCAGCAGCTCAAACCCGACTCTCTCCTCCTGACTGCTGGCTGGAAGCTGTACTGCCTCCAAACTCGAGCTGGATGGCATCTCTCGCCCCAGCTCTTGCACCTCCCTGGGACGCCCCAATCTGCCTGCTTCTGATAAGCCTCCGCCAAGGCGTGCAAGGACGCACCTCTGGGTTCTCGGATGCCAACGCGGCAGTCGTGGAATTAAACTTTTTAATTAGCAGCATGCCCCTGTGCCTGTCGAGAGCGAGTGGACCGCTGCAGTCAGGTTTGTCTCATCTCCCCTATTTCCACTTAATTAAATTCACCAGCACAAGAGAGTCCAGTGGCTACAGGAGCGTCTACCCTGCCACTTCACAAGTTTATCACCTTTTCTGTCTTCTTTCATTGTGAAGTGCTGAAGTGGGATTTTCGCAGACATTAGCTAATGTTTCCATCCACTTATTTTTTGCGCATTTTATAATATCGCATGAAAAAAAAAAAAAAAAAAGCTTAATTGAAATGCCAATATGGACATAAATGTTGAAACTGCATAAAAACTGAGTAGGATAAAGTACTATTAAAGAAACTATTCTATACTATTAAAGAGTACAATTCATTCACTGAATGAATCCCAGCATGTGCATCAAAAGAGTCATGTGATTTTGTTTTAGCAGATAATGCCAAAACAAAAAGAGCATGATGGACAAACCAGCATCTGAAATGTTGTCTTGGTCATTCTAAAATGCTTTAGCCCTGAGGTGTCCAAACTCGGTCCTGGAGGGCAGATCTCCTGCAAAGTTTAGCTCCAACCCCAATCCGACTCATAGCCAAGCTCTTACTAGGCTTTCTATAAACATCCTTGCAGGTGGTTTGAGGCAAGTTGGAGCTACAATCTGCATGACACTGGCCCTCCAGGACCGAGTTTTGTACAGGAGCCTTAGTCAAAGTCTATCATAAAAAAGCTGTTTTGAGCATCTGCGCTGCCAAAGAGTGCTCTCGTGCTTGTAAAAGTCAATATACATTCATTGTATTCTTTTTTTTATTGCATGTACTTTATTCAACTCGGGCTCATTCTGATTAAAGGTGCAGTAGGTGATGGTCTTCAGAAGCATTTTTTGTTGTGCTGTTTGAAAGTCTCTTCACAGTCCAATAGTACTACAGTAAATGATCCAAATGTGTTTATATGTATTTTTATGTTCTGGGTAAAAGATAAAAAAAAAAAAAAATGTTCATCCAATTAAATATTGTCGGACCGACCATAATTCTGATAAGCAGCTCAGACTGTCTGTCAGCAAATGTAGATTCGGACTTCTGCACAACTGTTCATGCAGATCAGCCATTCGCGCGTGCCCGTCTGCATAAGCGCCGCGCGGTCACGAGACAGACCGGGAGAAATCAAATGCTGAATTAAAACTTTAAAAAACCTGAATCAATATTGGAGTTACTTTAGCACGCTGGAGGAAGGACGACACCATGGCTGAAGTATTACTGTTAGACAGGTAATGTTCTGTTTTAAAACTATTTTAGTCAGGCTAAGCTTATGTTAGATTGTGTTCTGTTATGAATGACTTACATGCACAGACGTGTAGTTCAGTCACTGACATATCCAGGTGAAAGATTGATGTTATTATTTTCAGTTTCATAAGGTCCTTTTACAGCATAAATAATGTATATTTATATTTATTTTAACAACAAAACATCAGTAAATAGCGCTAATCCGCCTAACCTGCTTTATTGAGCTGAAGTTGCTTTTATATTCACATTGGGTCATTTTTGCACAATGACAGCCTTCCTATACTGTTTACCATGCTACTCTGAGTATTCGCTCTGAAATAGCATGTGAATGTTCCTAAGTAATAAATGTAATTCCTGACTAAACACTAACTAATTGGCGAATGACATGAACTAGTGGGTTGTCTATCTGCTGTTGTGACGCGGTGCACGCGCTCGCGATTTCAAGGGGTGTGGCTTTGAATCACAGTCCCTCCCCGCAGTCCAAAGATAATATGCTAAGCGGTTAGCATTTTGGCAGATCACCTACTGCACCTTTAAGTACCATTATATACTTTTCCTGAGGGCCAGATACGTCCTAATAGCTACATTTTTAGCAGTTTTGGTTTTTGCGAATCTGCCAGAGGTTGCTGTGTAAAATTGTGGAGATCTCAAATTTCGCTCACGGAATATCACCATTAGCACCTGGTCTTTTTACGTAAATCGACCACTGGCCACTGTCGACTGACTGACATACGGACTGACCAATCCCCCCACACTGCGCTTAGTTTGTAAATTGTGAGTTCATGGAAAAGATCGGGGTAACGTATCCGGCATGTTATGAGGCAGTCATGTCATGAGGAAAGAACGGTGTCACAGACATAAATGAAAAATGGGGAGTGGTTGGTGTATGTTGCGTACAAAAGTGAGGAGCAGGGGAGGTGTTGGGGGTTGCAGACGAAAACAAAGAGTAGTGTCCGCGACCCACAATTGCCCACAACAACCATCCACCGCCTCCCTCCCCCCTTCACTTTCGTCCACGACACCTCTCTGTCCTCATGACATGACATGAAAGTGAAGAGGGAAGAGAAAGTGAAAAAAGAAAGAAAAAGTGAAGAGGGTTAGGGGAGTCACGGACAAAAACAAAGAAAATTAAGGGGGGGGGGTGTTCACAGGCGAAAATTAAGAGGGTTGGGGAGCCTCAGGTGAAGAGCGGGTGTGCTTGTGATGAAGGGAATCGGTTGAGGTGCCGAATCAGAAACAAAAATGATGAGCCGGGATGGGGGGTGCTATCATGGATGAAAATGATGAATGGGGGGTTGTGGGGGGATGGAGTGTATCACAGACGAAAGTGAAGGGGGGGGGGGGGGGGGTGGTTGCTGCATACAAAACTGATGAGAGATGCGGGTGGGTTTGATTGGGCCCCCTAATAGTAAAATCGTCCTAACTCCCCCCACACTCCCACCCCTAGCATTGCCTATGACCCACTTCCTTCCCTAGTGTTTTAAAAAGCACAGATTGACCAGCTCCCATCAACTTCTCTGAACCCAACCAACAGTGTTTTCGAAAGCAATCCAGAAAGCCCTTGTGGCAGCCTGATTTTTACCACATTTCAGATTTTACCACATCATCACCCTATTTTTTACTTTTAATTTTAAATTTTTGTTTTTGTTTTACCTGCTTTCTGGAATCTTTCTTTGCCAAACTCAAATCCCATTGTCATGGTCAACTCCTCTCTACATCTTAAATCCTGCAACGTACGCTTGGAGGCCACTGGACAAACTGGTAACAGCCGAAAAGCCATTCACAGGAAAGTAAGCGATCACCTGGTAAACCCAAAAAAGGAACGGTGTCATATTGCATCTTATCGTTCATTTTAAAGACAAAATGCAGCCATATAGGTTGGCTACGTAATTCACAATCTCCATAAAAGTATGTAGGGCTACGTTTTTAGAATGAGCCTATGTTTACTTCATTAAAAAAGAACAAAAGACCCACAGTGACTTTCCATTCCACAGCAGATTCCATTTTTCTTTGTGATTTTTGGCAACAGTTTACATAAAATTGACCATTTTGTTCTCATTGTTGACTCCTGAGATAGAAACGATTCTGTATCCGCAAATGTTTTGTCCAGTATTCCTGTTTTGCTCATACATTTAATTCGCATCTTTGGATGGAAACAGCTACTTGATGATGGATTCTGCAAACACACTGGTGCAGTTCCATTGCTTTGATGCATTGATGATATGTAGGTATATTCTGGAATGCGTTTTCAGCTTTGGGGGTATCAGGGATACGCACGCACGTATTGTTTAGCCCTTCGGAAACAATCCTAGACAGCAGTCTTGACAGTTCAATTACATCTGGGATTTGAAGTCAAAGAGCATTAAGGCGTGCGCGTTCACACAAGCGCCGCAGTCTATGAGAAAGGTTTTCTGTGGCCTAAAGAATCAAGGTGAAAAGTGAGCTCATATGGCGGAATTTACTCAGAGGTCAGCTTACCGGGTTCTTCGAGTCCATTGCTTCTGTGGCACCGGAGCTATACGCGGAATCACTGCATTTTATGTTTGAAGGCTGAGAGAGGAAAATCCAGCTGCTGTCAAGATTCTGGAATACATCTTTTCTTGCTCGCTCCTCGACGCCTCGCTCTTTCTGACAGACATCCTCGCTGCCTGCTGGGCTGAATCCTGTAAGAAAGTTTTCTAAAGTGATGATCTTCATCCAATGCCTCAAGTTTAATTCACTTAGCCTAAGAATCTAATTTGTCAATTTAATTTGAGGGCATTAAAATATTGGCATCGTCAGACAATACGCCATTAAAGCACAGCTTCCGCTCGGCTTTGTGTCCGTTGATGAAATCCTGAGACTTGTCCTCATTACAAAGCAAATAGGGAAGCCGGTTAAGCATTGCTACCTTCTTTTAAGCCCTGCATTGTGGATGGATTTCCTGAAAATGACAGCAGCCGCCTAACGTGTTCAATTATTTATTTAGAGCCAAAAATAAAGTGTAAACTTTAGTCATTTTTGAGCTTAAATGAATTTCCCTCAGGGATTATTTGCTTTCCACAGATTTGCCGTGATGTGTTTCCAGTCTGAAGGAACAATGATTTCTTTTGACAAAGAGCTGGTTTACAGCCATCTTTAAAATTTCCCTGAATGAGAATTCCCTGGGACAAATAGGCATGTCAATCATACTTGACAAGATTCCAATTTTCTCCCTGCCTTCCCCCTCACCCCCTTTTCTTTTTGCCTATTGGGTGAATGATACAGTCTCAAGACACGACCCAAAAACAAGCTAATGCAGTTCAGACAGGAACTTTGACACGTCGAATTCATGCAGCGAGGGCAAACATGTGGCTTCCAGCATGTCTCACGGCTGCTCTTCTGACCTGACATTTATCGTAGCAGGGCTTTACTGTTCCTCAGAGGAGCAGTGGGGATGAAAAAAAAATCAGATTTCCTGCTAGGAATGTGACACATGGCTTCACCTGCATCTCTCTGTGACATCTGACACAGTACACAGAAATCCTAATACGCCATATGGCTGTGACAGATAGAGGGTTCTAGTTAAAGGAATAGTTTCCTCTAAAGTGAATTTTCAGTCATTGTGTACTCACCTTCATGTTGTTCTACATTTGCATGCTGTTTTTAATATTGATTTATCTTTTTTTTTTTTTTTTTTTTCCTTAGGAATCTTTGAGAAATCAATTCACACAGTTCTTGCCACACAACAAGTCTAAATGGATAGCCAAAAATGAAAAATCTGTCATTATTTATTCACTCTCATGTCTCTCCAAGCTTCTTAATCTTTGAAACACAAGACTTTATATATAGGACTCGAACCAGCAACCTTCTTGCCTAAGGCAACCATGCTAACCACTTACAGTAGTTAGTGACAAATTTTTGAGGTGGCCTAGTAACTTGTATACATATATAGACTATATTATTAGGGTAATGACTTACTTTATGACTTAAAATGATATTGACATTGAAAGCATATATTTAACAGCTAAGAAAAAATTTAAAAGTTTTGATTATTTGACTAAGTTTAGGCTTTTTTTTTTTGGTCTCGCATATAGAATAAAACCACATCCATTGCTCAGGTGTGAGTTTTTTTTTCACAGACATCATCAGAGTTTACAAATCTTGATGGTTCTGTGCCTCTCATCTATCTAAACTGATTTTTATTTTGTATTCTCTATTGGGTTCGAGTCAGGTGATTGGCCAAGCCATTCTACAGGTTGATTGTTTTAGCTCATTGTCATGTTGAAATGTCCATTCTGGTTTCTTCATCATCATCCTGCTAATGTAGATGGCCTGATTCAGCTAATATTAATTTACAACTACGAAGGGCAGCTGAATAACTTCTGAAAGATTTCAGCTGCTGTCTGGACTTTCAGTGTCTTTTTACAGCTCCCTTTCTTTATGTGTTCAATACTTTTTTCCCTGTATCATTTCATTTTATTACACATAACGTAATTTATATTAGTTGGACTAGTTTTTCTATGTACTTTTTTTGTTACCAACATCTGGAGAACATTTTAAGTCAACAGCACCTTTAGAAATATGTTTTCTGAGAAAAATGGTGACGTTTTGAAAACTTATTTCCCTCACTGTATGTTAAATTCTAAATTATCAATAGAAGCTTTGAATCTAAATATGACATGACGACGATTCTATTTAGTACAGTGTTATATGAATAGTTATAGAAGTCTGGTCTATAGAATGGTATATAATTCAGTTTTAGCTAAAAATCTTCTTCTATTGTTCTACTGAAAAAAAAAAAAAACATAACTTGAGGTAGAGTAAACAAACAGCACATTTTTAATTCAGGATGAACTACCATTAAATGTAAATTTTCAACCCTTTAGCCCAATCCCAATTCTATTTTTGTACCCCTAACCCCTCCCCTTGGCCCTTGAAACAGAGTGTGAAAGTGAAGGGCTTCAAAATCTACCTCTAAGAAATGGAACAGCACTACAACAACTGCACCGGTCATCATATGTCATTGCGATGTCTTGCCTCATATGAGACTGACGATGGTGACTGCTGCAGTTATTCCAGTTATGTTTTTATTTTTTGGTATTTCTCTTCAGGACATCAATGAATCAAATGGTATCATGTTATCATAATGAAATAATGTGACAATAATATTGTAACTGTACTGTGTATTTACACCGTGGCCATATTCATCTATGTAAACACACAAAAACAACATTACCATTATACCAGACTCTGTAAAAAGATAATTCCCAGACATTAGACTTTTCCAACAGGGTATTCAAGTGTCATTGAGTGACACTTTTAGTACATTTTAGTACATCAGTACATTTTTTATTTTTTTTTTATTTGAGCATGACAGTAAAATACCAATACTTGTTATGAATGTATGAATGTTGTTATAAATGGATTAAAACATATGCTTGTTTGTTGTAAACATGTGTGATGATGACAATAAATACAAATTTTGGCATCTCTTGACTTCCATGTGCAGCCATGCTGCCGTTGAATTTCCAAAAATTATGGGAATTTTTCTTACCCCTTGGTTTCAAGTGTGGTCCTGAACAATCTCTGTTTCAAGGGCTATGTAGCCCTTCCCCATAGCCATGTGCCTTTAAGCTAATGAGGATAGGGGCAGAAATTGGGAATTGGGGAAGGACTAAGGTGTAGAAATAAAATTGGACCTAAATGTTACTGGATAGAACTTTTTCAGGTCTCTGTTTTGTTTTCGTGTGTGTTTTGCAGATTGAACAAAACAAATTGGACAAAACTTTTCTTTAAAAAGACACAAATATATGATGCATACAGCTTTCAAATGTTCAGAAGTTATAGGATATGTTTCTGTGAATAACTTTTAAGTTGTTTTTTATTGTTAATCTATAACAACACTATTGATGCCAGAGTATAGATTTGCAGTAAGTAAACAGACACAATAGTATACACACAAGCTTAGGGCTGATTTCTTATATATTGTTTTATTCCTCCAAAAATGGGTTGTCTGGTTTCCAAATTCTTTTAATAATTCACATCGGTTGCTCTTGTAATGCCTTTTTTTTCCCCGATATTGAATTTTGGATCAGGTAGTTCATTCCACTGTGGCGACCCCTGATAAAGCAGGCAAAGTGAGTGAGTATTGGATCATTACAGACTTGTACTGTGCAGGACTTCTTTAAAAACTTAAAAAAAAAAAAAAAATAGTACAGCATTAATAAATAGAAAAAAGGGCTGAATTATTATTATTTTTATTATTTCCCAGTTAAATGATTTTATAAATAAATTAACAAATTCATCCATCCATTCACACACACACATATGTATATATATATATATATATATATATATATATATATATATATATATATATATATATATATATATATATATATATATATATATATATATATATATGTATACACGCACATACAAGTATACAAACATATTTATTAACAGTTATTAAAAACCACAGGGCATTTTTTGACCGATTTGCCCTGCCTTGAACCATTGTTTTTTTTTTGATCTGTTCAAAATTAAATCTCCAGAACTACAATCACAAAAGCACATTGTTTCAATTAATTGACACTATATGACATGCAACATATCATTTTATGTTCTTGTGATGTTATTCCTAACAATTATGATCATAAATGTTGTTTGTTTTACATATATCACAACCATATGCGATAAAAATATCTAGGCAGATTGTTCAAGCATTAATGATGAAAAAGCCTAGATTTATGACCTTTTTATTTCAAAATTGTCTTGATTTAGGGATGTATGATAAGATCATACTCTAAAAAAAAAGTTTAAACAAAAACAGTTAATATCTTAATAATAGGCAGGTAATAAATGAGTAGTTAACAGTGTGTACTGTGATAAACTGCATTTTCTGATAAGTGGTAACACATTTTAATGCATTGCACTAACATGAACAAACAATGGACAATAGGGTTAGTACAGAACATAATAATGTAAATAAAGTAGTTAATTGTTATTTGTACAGTGCATTAACTAATACTCACAAACGCAACTTTGCCACATTTACTAGTGCATTATTAAAATACAAAGTGCTTAATGAATTTTGTAAAAATATTATTTATTGTTACTTAATTCTAGTAAGAATAACAACTAACATTAACAAATGTAACCTTACTGTATAGTGTGACCCATGTTCTGCACAATTTCAATTTGCCATTTTTAAGCGTTACGAAAATGCAGCTATGATGACTCTTGATTAATATTTTGCCCCCTATAACATCTGCCAAAGGCATGACCAAAAAAATAAAAAAATAAATAAAATATTTAAAATTTGACCCCTTTGGGCTAATTCGAGTACATTTGCATTTTGACGAATGTTGATTGATGTACACTATCCTTTGTTGTGAATTAAATAAAATAATAATACATCCCTCTAAAGATGGGAAGGGCTGAGCTGATTGACTGTATATACACTGCAAAAAATTGCTTTTCTTATATAGAGTTTCTGCATTTATTTTGTCCAGATATCTATAAATGCTTAAATCAAAAGGCATTTTGTAGACAAGTAAAACGTAATGTCTTGTTTTCAGAATTAGTAATCCAAATTAGGCAATTTTGTCCTTAAAAAAGCAAAATCTTCCACCAATGGAGTAAAATAAAAATTTTTGTTTTGACATAAGATTTTTTTTTGCTTACCCCCTTGACATTACCCCATCAAAACTTAAAATTTTGACTTATTAATTCTGAAAACAAGACAATATTTTTGTTTGTCTTGATAGAAAATGCTTATTAATTTAGCAGTTTTAAAGAGCACCTATTTTATAACTTTTTCAAGATGTAAGATAGCCTGTAGCTTTAAATGCAAATGAGCTGCTTCTCCCCGCCCACCATTACCATGTGTCTCTGCTTCTCATAATGTGTTATGTCAGATAAACAGCGGTCAGTGACAGACTCAGATGAAGCTGAAATACAGTTCATTAGCCAAAAATACCAAAAAATGTCATTTGATGTATTTGAGGTTGAGTTTATTCAAGCCTTTCTGACATGATGAGTCCCACAAAAATGCAGTTTGCAGTACACGCACACATATACATATAAGTGTGTTTAGTGATAGCATGTGGCCATGGTGATTATACCGGTTAACAGAAATCGATTTTACTGTCTGTCGGGGGCACCACAAGGGAGGGAAAAGTTAGGACGATTCAAGTTAGAATGCACTTCCATGCACTTCAATTACATCCACGATTGCTCTTCACCTACATCCGCGGTTCCCCCTCCCCTCTCTCTTTACTTACATTGACGATTCACTATTCCTGACCCTCGCTCTTCAATTTTGTCTGCCAAAGCTTTTACAGGGCCCGCAACGGCTTGATGTCTTTTTCACAAACATGCTCTATTTTCTAAAAAAAAAATTCTGTGAAGATGGCTGTACATGTTATTATAGAAACATAGTGCCTGCCAATCAATTCCGTGGGCGGGAAAAACTGCACTCCTAGGTCACGTTGCGGTGGGCCCTTAAAATCACTAGGATTTTGGACCTATTTTAACGTCAGGAAATAAAAAAAGAGATTGGTTTTGTTTATATCACTCCAATATGACTGTGGACACACTATAGACTACACACGGTTCTGTCCAAACAGCTTTCAAAAGATGATTTTCTCTATAGGTGCCCTTTAAGATATTTGGAAACAAGATGAAAAAAAATCTAAGTACTTATTTTATTTCATTTTTTTTATTTCACGTGTAGCACGACCAAACGTGCAAGAGCAAGTAATCCAGGCAGCTTTTAAGCAATGGCTCTTTGTGAATGATCTGTGACACGGCTCACACCATCCGTTTCTTCAATAAAATGCGCAGCTTAGAATATTGTGACAGGCTTAATTCAATTATGGCGGCGAGATGTGCTTACACTCCGTAGGTGTGAGCTAATTCCTCTGTTAACACCCCTGAGTCACTGTCACAAACAAAGACAAACACATTCATTGGCTTCAAGAAGCTTGTTTGCCGTGATTGTCCCGTCACCTTTGAAGTTTGTCTCATTGCGTTCTGTTGTTTACTTATTCATGCGCGTTTTTCCTTGCCTGGAATCACCATGAGGTATTCAGCTAGAATAATTTTAGCATAGTGTGAAACTATGTAGGGATGGTATTTTGGAAGTGTAAACCGAGTGCTGCATAGTTTCTGGTGATTGGATCTCTTCTTTAGTGACTTTGAATGTGTGTTTGGAAACTTTTTTTATTTTTTTTTTCTGCGCCGCTGTCTATTGAGGTTTCAAGTCACCTGCCATCAATTATATGCATACATCATTAATCAAACACCACATGAGAACGTCTCGCTATATCAGCTCGCTTGACAATATTTTTTTTTTAT
The DNA here is from genome assembly GCF_052040795.2 of Danio rerio. Classification (NCBI taxonomy): domain Eukaryota; kingdom Metazoa; phylum Chordata; class Actinopteri; order Cypriniformes; family Danionidae; genus Danio; species Danio rerio. The sequence continues at coordinate 44,486,161 of NC_141023.1, read as the reverse complement.
ACAGCAGCTGCCACATGTGCTGAACGTCCTTTGAGATCTGGACTAAGCTGATGAGCTGAAAAAAAATGATGCTTTTAAGGATTATGTTAATTGCTAATCAGTGAATCAGAAGGTGATTGTTTTGTTTGGGGTAATTTGGAATATTGGCATTTGCGATGCTGGGTCGGGCATGTTTTTGTTAGTGTGCTTTTTGCTTGTTTTGTGCAAGCCTTGTAATTTAATTGTTGCTATTTTTTAAAGCTACTCTTTAGAAGTTTTAAACAATGTTTGGACATCATGATGACAGGTAGGATGAAAACAACATTTTTAGAATGGAGTTAACTATAGGAGTAACCCTCAGTTGCTCAACTTAGCTATTTTTAACAATACAAAGTACACAGTTATATTTGAAATTTTACCTTTAAAACATTTGAGGATCTTGGACAACAAATCAGTCTTCCATTGCACAGATATGTTTTTGTGAATAGCCAAAACATACATTGTATGGGTAAATTATAGATTTTTTTTTAATATCAAAAAAAAAAAAAACATTCAAATGTTAAGTAACGATTCTGTTTCACAAAGAAAAGGAGGCAAATCTCACAACAAAATTTGGTCACACTTTAATTTGATGTTCATTTGTTGAATTTAAGTTACATTGCATGTACATGCCAACTAATTCTTATCAGGTCATAAGTAGACTGTTAGATTGGTGTTAGGGTTAGGATTAGTGTATATTGACATGTAATTGCAAAGTTTCTTATAGTCATATCTGTTTAGCAGCAGTATCAACAGATATTAAGCTGACAGTCTACTAATACTCAAATGGACAATCAAAATAAAGTGTTTTTCTTTAATGATATGCATTGCTGAGAGCTTAATTAAGATGAATTAAAAGGTGTTTTTTCTCCATATCTAGATTTTTTTAACCCTCAAATATTAGATTTTCAAAAATAAGCATATCTCTGGAGTGCAATCTTTTGTTGGCATATTAAAATGAAGATTTTTAAATAAAAGATGTCACAGTATTCAAATAAATAAAGTTAAGTAAATATTTGCATTCTAAAAAGTATTCCTTGCTTTTAATGTAACATTAAAAATTTCCTTACAAGTAAAAATAGTTAACCAGATATATCATCTATTCTCTGAATATTCTCTGAATGTATCTTTTCAGTCCAGCCCTGTAGCCAGAAGGGTCCACCCCTCACTGACAAAAGTCCAGAATTTTGAACTCATTCATCCTATTTTGACTGCTATGCTATCATAAATAGTAAAAATTGAAAGTTTGGCCAGGAGAAAAAATTGGAAAAAAGGAAAACAAAAAATTGTACATCAAAAAGTGTGGATATGATGACCATATGACAAGCTGATTCAGCTAAAAATAGTGCTTAAAATGACACCTTAATTCTGTATTTAAATCTTATATTTAAAAAATAAAATAAATAAATAAATAAATAAATAAATAAATAATAAATAAATAAATAAATAAATAAATAAATAAATAAATAAATAAATAAACAAATAAATAAATAAATAAATAAATAAATAAATAAATAAATAAATAAATAAATAAATAAATAAATAAATAAATAAATAAATAGGTGAATAACTGCAAAAAGGTACACTTTTGTAAAAAAAAAAAAAACACTCCTTTAACCAGGCTGGCTACGGGCCTGCTATCTATATAAATAATGATATATTAAATATTGTTAATAAAAAGTCATTAGTCATTCAATCATTAGTATTATTACGATTTGGTCAACAACAGTTATTAGAATCTGAATGTCTGCCCTAAATATTCTTTTTTCACAGCTGATAGTTATTTAAATTTTCTTTAAGCTTTGGTAATGTTTCCTTTCTTCCATCTCAAAGTTATTACATCTTCTCATGATTTATAACAACAGATAGAATGAAGTAATGTGAAAGAAGGAATAATAAGACTCCTTCTTACAGTTGCAGGGTTGCTGATCTCCATTCTCACACTTAAAAATAAAGGTTCTTCATTCATTATGCTAATTGCTCATTATGCAGTGTAACATACTGGGGGGGAAATGCTAGTTTGATTTTCTTTTCTTAGTCTGTGGTTCTTTTTTTTTGTAAGTACAGCACGTTTTTAAAAAGAAATGGGGAAAACACTGTAGCTTAAAGCCTGTAACCTAAAGTTTCTTTTTTGGCATTAATGGTCCCCTGAAAAACAATTAATTAATAATAATAAAAAAATAAAATAAAATAAAAAACACCCAAAGAACTTTTAAATCCACCAGTGTTCTTTGTTGTGGTGAAACAGACTAAAATAATAATAATAACACAAATAAAAAAAAATACAAATACAAATATATATATATATATATATATATATATATATATATATATATATATATATATATATATATATATATATATATATGTATGTATGTATGTATGTATATATATATACATACATACATACATACATACATATATATATATATATATATATATATATATATATATATATATATATATATATATATATATATATATATATATATATATATATATATATATATATATATATATATATATATAAACATATATATATACATATATATATATATATATATATATATACAACAGTTCAGTCTGGTTTTTCAATCTGATTGGCTGATAGCCGATGTCTTCACCCGTCACCCTTGTGTATTAATCTGCTGACATACAGCGACAAGCAGAGGACACTACAGTTTGACAAATATTACTGCTGTTAGACAACATAACATACTTTTGAGCCTTTTTTAGTCAATGTAGTTATTTAGACTGCAAGTATGCATTTTATTTTTAAGTATAGTGCCTTAAATATTTATAATTTCGGAGCATCGGATTCAGTGCATTGTCAGCCATCAGCCTGTCTGAGCAGACCAAAGAAAAGGACACTTGACATTCCGTCACACGGTGGCAACAGGGATCGCTATATAATAAGTCCTTAGTGGAGAAAACAGCATTTTCTCACATAAGTTTCAAACTACAGCTAAACAAAGCATAATAAAGCAGATAAGTGACATTCTAAGTCAATCTCTCTGTTTTGTATTTTGTAGTGCTGTGTTTGTACCTCAGAAACGGGTAGTGCTTGCTTTTCTTCCACTTTTTCAGGGTTCATTATTGTGAAATCCCAATTACAACAGAGAAATACTGGGAAATCTCTGTAGAATGATGACATGTCATGCCGTTCAGCCTTTATAGTCTTAAAAAAATTGAGCAAAATCATCTGTTTTGTCTTCACTTTATACATTATGCTAGAGAATCATTAAAACATTAGCTCTAAAGTCACGTTGGTGAATTAGCATAATTTTTTGCTGTTCTGACATCAGCTGCAAATGTAAATGAGTGTTGAAAGAAAGTAGTTCTTCATAAAAAAGAGTTTTTGAGACTGTCTGTGTTTGATTTCCTTTTTGTATATACACGATTATGTCGTCAAACTGTTGTATGAATGTGATATCATAAGAGTAGCAGTGCGATATTAACAGCTTGATCTCTTGAAAAATATAAGAATTTTATGTTTTGTTAGTTTAGTGGCTAATTTGTACGAATGAGTAAAAGTTCAGTCGTACGGAATTGTACGATTTTAAAAAGGAGACTTGACACCTAACCCCATCCTTAAACCCAACCATCATTGATAGATGAGGAAATCGTACTAAATTGTAATTATAAATTGTAATTATGAATTAGATTGTACAAATTCATACGAATTAGCCACTACATTAAAAACACTACAAATTGCCGTTAGATTGTGTTGATACTGCTGGATATTGGCAATGGTGGGAGGCATGCGTTGGCTCAAAGCCACAGGCCAAGTACCTTAGTGGTCCCACCAGTCCTGATGTACAGCCAAATCGCATTGCTAGGAGTTATATAGTTATAGTTAATTCGAGAAACCAAAAAATATCTTTTCTGGAACATCAGTACCAAATCCTCCTTCAGGACTGTTTTTTTTTTTTTTTTTTTTATTTCATATTCACGAAATAAGTTTAAAAACATATATTTTTGGCAGATTATTGTGATAATAACAACAGATGCTTACCAATCAGATTTGTGTCAGATGAATATATATATATATATATATATATATATATATATATATATATATATATATATATATATATATATATATATATATATATATATATATATAACAAAGATTTGAAGACATTTTTTTAAAGTGTAACAATATTTCATAATTTTGTTTAATTTGTTTTGGCTAATAATTACAAAAAAAAAAAAAAAAAGCTAAATTTTTAATGTTGCTTTGAAAAATTCCAAAAAAAAAAAAAAAGTTTTTTTGGGGAACCAAAATGTTCATTGGCATTATTCTGAAAATCGCTTTTTGTAACTTTTTTTCTTAAAGAGTGCAGTTTCTCACGCACATGCACACACACACACACACACACACAGACACACATTTTTCACACCACACATTCTGAACATGTTTACAGTGACGCAGGCTCTCTCTTCACAAGCATCCGCCCCCATCTTTCCTCTCGCCCGCCTTTACATATATCTGTGTGAACATCAAGTATGGTATATTTTGAGTTTTAATTGGTCATCCCGATCAACGATGAATGCCAAAGTCTGTGCAGGGCTCATTCAAGGTCACTTTCCAATCAGGGCTTCCACACACTCAGCCCTGCGCTTACTTTAAAAGGCCAACAAACCATGAAAGCACATCTGGGCAGAGGTGAGAAGGTAGCAGTGCTGTAACTAATGGGTTTATTTAATTTAATTTACTGCAGCAGGCCCGGATCACAAGAGCCACGCGGGACGGAGAGAAAGAGAGAGAGGGATGTTGAGGGAGAAAAAAAAGAGAGAAAGAAAGATTAACCCTCTTTTTAAAAGGGCAAAATTCGCTCTCATGTCATGCTGGATTTTCCTGCAGTGATATGGCACTGTATAACTTGGCAGAACTAAATGAATAAAGGTTTGTGGAGAAATGGGGCTCTCCAGTTTTATTTCTGACAAGCCTCCTAATCAACGTCACGCTGAGGCCGAGAATCGCTCAGAAAAACGAAAGCTTTGTAAACACGTCTTGAGATAGATGGATGGATGGAAAGGAATGTTTGCTGCCATAATGGGGTCTCGATGCAAAATGTATAATTTTATGAGTCTGGAGAGATATGTTTAATGAGTTGAAACATGTGACAAGTGTTGTAGTCCTTAATGCTCTCTAATTAGGGACTGACCTGTCAGGCTATTTGTGCTTATGTGTTTGGACATATATTTTTCTGTGCATGTTTTCCCTAATTAACAGGCAGATAAAATGGAAACATCTCAGAATTACTAATGCGATCTGTATATTTGTTTTGTTTTTTTTTTTTTAGCTTTTTTGTTTTGTATGCATGTATCTGTATTTTTTTATTACATCTCAGAATTGCTAATGCAATCTGTGTTTTTGTTTTGTGTTTTGTTTTGTTTTCTTGAGTTTTTTTTTTTTTTTGTATGCATATACAGCTAAAGTCACAACTATTAGCCCCCTTAACATTTTTTTCATATTGTTTTATTTTTTTTTAATAAAAGTCTAATTTGTTTAATTTTTTTTTTTTAAATTAAAACCTTTTTTTATTATTACTATTTTAAGGACAAAATTATTAGCCCCTATAAGTTGTTCGATAGTCTTCAGAACAAACCATCATCGTACAATAACTTGCCTAATTACCCTTACCTGCCTAGTTAACCTAATTAACCTAGTTAAGCCTTTAAATGTCACTTTAAGCTGTATAGAAGTGTCTTGAAAAATATATAGTCAAATATTATTTACTGTCATCATGGCAAGGTAAAATAAATCAGTTATGAGAAATGAGTTATTAACACTATTATGTTTAGAAATGTGTTGGAAAAACATCTGCTCTCCGTTAAACAGAAATTGGTGGAAAAAAAGGGGGTGGTGGGTAATAATTTAGAAGGTCTAATAATTCTGACTTTAACTGTATATGTATTTTTTTATCTTGTTTTGTTTAGTGATTTATTTGCTTGTTTCCTTTTTTGTTTGCATAGTTTGTATTTATGCTTCAGGGCTGTGTGATTTTTGGGGAAAATATCTAATTGCAATTATTTTACAGATTTTGTGACTTTGATTTGATTTTGAAGTCAAGCTTCAGCTCAATAATATGTATCGCAGCTTTTTACTGCTCAGTGTTAGTTAAAAAAAGGAACTGAAAAAAAATTACTTAAACATTTATTCAAATTTATTTTTAAACATATTAAAAACATTTTTTATTATTTTTTTTAGAGCAAACAGTAAACACAAATAAAATGACCTTATCTTTCTGTAAACAGGTAGAACTCAATTTAGGGAGATTCATTCATTTTCTTTTTGGCTTAGTCTGTTCCCAGCAGGCATGCAACATCGTAAGACGTTAATATTAGGTTTGATTTGAGTTATGACGTCAGGTGACCAAAATTCAAGGTTTAGTCAGTGTCTATGGACAACGTTATTTTCGTACGAAACCAAGACAATACATTCACGGTGATGCAATGCTGCCACACACAGGCTAGCTTATTAGGCTTTTTTTTCATTTAATAATGTTATAAAATGTATTTTCTTGAGAAAATCCGGACCTAAAATGCACCTTCAGTATATATCTATTCTCTTTCAGTGCATGAAAAAGAAAGGAAATCTGATGAAATCTGCAAACTATTCTCTCTCTGTGTGTGTGTGTGTCTGTGTGTGTGTGTGTGTTGCTTTTTTTTTTTTTTGCATTGTTTTATGTTTTTGTTTCATGTTTTGCTTAACATTTGTTTGTTGTTGTTTTGTTTTGAATTCATTTATTTTTCGTGTCTGTTTTATGTTTATTACATTTAATTATTGTTTTTTTTGTTCCATTTAGTTCTGTGGTTTTAACACTGCAGGCTTTGTTTTACATTTTCCTTTTTCCTTTTCTCTTCACAAAATGCACCGTTTTTAGAAAGCCCCCCGTGTTTACTGACTGGCAGAATATCACGGTCATGGTCAAGCATGTGCTGTAGTCATTAACGCTCACTAATTAGGGACTGGCCTGTGATGCTATTGTGCTTACGTGTCAGTGCATATCTCTTTCGGTGCATGTTGTCCCCAATTAACAGGGAAACGTCTCAGCATTCCTGATGCAATCTGTGCAATGTAAATGAAGCAATCCCAGCAGCCCTTGGCTTTGCATAGCCACACTTCCTGTTGAATCGCTCACACCAAGATCTGTTTTGGAGAAAACCAGCAATGCTCCACCTAGGGTAAATGCAACAAACGCTTCGGGCGTGCAGAATAAATGTGGCATGATAATTAGTTAACCAACAGAGCATTGCCAGAGGAGGGAATGTAATACCTAGTGTTTAATGACAGACAGTTTAATCTGTGATGCTTGTAATGTGCCCATTTTTTCATCATTTTCTGACAGTTCCTTCTGTTCTTTACATCGTCTTCAACGTGTTTGATGTTCTCTCCTCTGCATTTTGGGATTGAATTGTCGAAGTGATAGATCGTGTAACAATAAAGACTGAAGAAATGATGCTAGAAAATCAGTTTAAAACATCATACAAAATTCACCAACAAAATAGACAAAAAAAATATTTTCCTTTTGTAACAATATTTGCAGAGTCACTGTATTATAATATTTCACAGAGATACTACATTTATGTTGTGTTAATTTATTTGGATATTTCATTTACACAATCAACCAACTAACCAAGCATTTAGTCAATCAACCAAGCACACAACCAAACATTTGGTCAATCAAGCAACCAACTAAACATTTAGCAATAAAACAACCAACCAAACATTAAGTCAATTGAGCAACCAACCAAACATTTACTTAAGCAACTCACCAAACATTTAGTCAATTAAGCACCTCACCAAACATTTAGTCAATCAAGAAACCAACCAAACATTCAGTCAATCAACCAAGCAAGTAACCAACCAACCAACCAAACATTTAGTCAAGCAAGCAACCAGTCGAATATGTAGTCATGCAAGTAAGCAACTATTTAATCAATTAATCAATCTATCAATCAACCAAGCAGGCAACCAACCAACCAACCAACCAACCAACCAACCAACCAAACATTAAGTCATGCTACCAACCAAACATTTAGTCAATCTACCGACCAAAAATGTGGTCAATAAACCAATCAAGCAGGCAAACAACCAAACATTGGCTGTTTCTCAAAATTGCGTTCTTCAGCAGTCTTGCGTCCTCGTGTTCTCGTGAAACGTCATCATCAGCTGCCTAAGTTCAGTTCCAATACTCAAGACCGCAAGTACGGAGGACGCGTGAAACTTCTCGGATGTGATCTTGATATCGAGTACGCACTGATGCAGACTTGAGCACCGAATTCGCTCTGGAAGTCCCAGAAGTCATTGCGACTGAAGGTGGAAAGCGCAGCATTTTATTTAGATGCATTATTAAAGTTCAGAGATATCATTTATTTACCTCAGGAGTTTCCGTAAAGGAAACGGTGAAAGTAAACATTACCATGAACATCTTAATAAAGGAATAAACACATTAAGGGTGTTTGTTTGCTGAAATTTGTATTGAAATGTGTTTTAATTGTATTGTGCAGAGTATATTTATAATGTTTTTATGCAAAGTATATGTTTTTAAGTGGGGAAAAAAACAATAAATCGTTGTATGAATGCTTTAATGTTTAAATCATTTCCATTTAAAATGTGTGAAGGTCATGTGACCATCAGGAAGAGCGCACCATCCCATTTCTCAAAGGACGCATTCTCTGCCCTCGTGGTCTCCTGAGTTCGTTCTTCCGAGGACACCTGGCAAGACCGGTCTCCACAAGAACACAAGTCCATTCTCTGCGTTCTTGGAATTAAGAAACAGCAATTAAGTCAATTAATCAACCATGCAAGCAAGTTACTAAACATTAGGCAAGCAAGCAAGCATTCACCCAAATATATTAAGTCATGCAAGCAACCAACCAAACATTTAGTTAATCAACTAAGCACACAACCAACCAAATATTTGGTTAATCAAGCAACCAACAAAATATTTAGTCCATCAAACAAAAAACCAGCCAACCAAACATTTAGTCAATCAACTAAGCACACAGCCAACCAAACATTTGGTCAATCAACCAACCAACCAAATAATTAGTCAATTAACCAAACAACCAACCAAACATTTAGTCAATCAACTAAGCACACAACCAACCAAACATTTAAGCTGCGGTCACACTTGAGTTTGTATGTGCGAAATTCTGTCGTACGGCGCTTTGAAAAGGGGAGGGATTACACAAGATGATTTGACATAAAAAAGCAAGCGATTGCTCCATGTTTTAAATTTCTGTTGAGAGAGGTCATGTTTTGATCCTCGATTGGTCTCACGCAGTCAAGTGATGCGATTTTGCAGGTCAGAGTTCACCAAGCTTGAACTTTACACTGCAGCAACCTGCGAAACTTACGCATGATCCTGTGTTTCCGGTCTGACGCATTCCCGTGCGTAATGGAAGTCTATGGAGAGAAAACTCAAGTGTGACCGTAGCTTAAATCAATCAACCAACCAATCAACCAACCATTTGGTCAATCGAGCAACCAACCAAGCATTTAGTCAATCAACCAACCAACCAACTAACTAACCAAACATTTAGTCAATCAAACAAAGTAAGCAACCAACAAAAATATTTAGTCAATCAACCGAACAAGAAACCAACCAAATATCAGTCAAACGAGCAAGAAACCTAACCAATTATTTAGTCAAGCAAGCAACCAGCCAAACATTTAGTCAATCAATCAACCAGCCAACCAACCAACCAACCATTTAGTTAATAAATCAATCAACCAAGCACACCACCAACCAAAAATTAATCAACCAAACACACAAGCATCCAACCATTAATCAATCAACCAAACACACAATCAACCAAACATTAAATCAATCCACCAAACACAAAACCAACCAAACATTTAGTCAAGCAAGCAACCCGCCAAACATTTAGTCAAGCAAGCAACCCACCAAACATTTAGTGAATCAATCAACCAACTAACCAACCAACCAACCAACCACACATTTAGTCAACCAATCAACCAAGCACATCACCAACCAAACATTTAGTCAATCAACTAAGCACGGTGCCAACCAAACATTTATGCTGCGATCCACACTAGAGTTTGAGCCTGCAAAATTCTGTTGTACAGCGCTGCGAAAAGGGGCGGGATTAAACAAGATGATTAGACATAAAAAAAAAAAAAAAAAAAAAAACAAGCGATTGGTCCATGTTTAAAATTTCTGTCCAGAGAGGTCATGTTTTGATTTTCAATTGGTCTCACTGAATTTGCTGGTCAGAATTCACCAAGCATGAACTTTCCAATGCAGCAAATTGCAAAACTTGTCGCACAAGCTTGCGTTTCCAGTCTGACACATTGACATACATATGAATGGAAGTATGGGGAGAAAAGTGCAGTGTCCATCAACCAAGCACACATCCAAACAAACATTTAGTCAATCAACCAAGTACGCATGCAACCAATCAAGCATTAAGTCATTTAAACCTTGGAAGCAACTAACCAAACATTTAGTCAAGCAAGCAACCAACCAAACATTTAGTCAATCAAGCATTGAACCAACCAAACATTTAGTTAATAAACCAAGCAAACAGCCACCCAATCGTCAACTAATTAATTTAATCAGCTTTTCTTAATTATTTCTGAAAAAACAGGTAAATGAACAATTGTAGGGAAAAAAAACAATGGTGCAAACATTTTGCTTTTAAAATCAATTGAATGATTTATTTGAACATACCTCCATACATCTGCAGTAAATGTAAAATATATTAAAAAGCCTTTAATAGTAGAGCAGCTTTAAAAAAAAAATGTGCCTTTGATTCTCATGGAAAGGAAGAACTGATATAATGTTTGTCAAAGAGTGTGCTTGCATGCACAAATTAAACAGGGGACTTTCAAAAATCTGATCATTTCAGAAACCGGTTTTATGTGTTAACATGCAAATTGGTAAACCTGCTATGCAGATATCCATGTTTACACAAGATTAAGGGTTGTCAGAATTCTCTCTGACAATGACATCACAGCCCAAACATCACCATCAGTAGCTCAAAAATGCTGGCGAATCATAAGCCAGTATGTTATCACTTCTTTACAGTGCTTGCAAATGCCACACCTTTTGTGTATTGTTTTGTTTTAATGAATCTGCATCAACTGCATGTGTTGATGACAAGATTGTCTGCTTTATTAAGACAAGAAAGCACTGGAGTCTTTTAATTATTACCATTGTCCCTGTGTAGAAGTGATAGCTCAAGCTGGATGTGTGTGTGCTGTAAGAACTGGTGGTGGCAGGTAGTTTTGATGGAATACATGGGTAACAATTGGAAGGAAATCTATGCATGATGTGAACTTTGCATTCACATTCAAACATGCACACATGAATAAACTGCTAGAATGATGATGAAGACGTTAACATGCAATGCAAAATCAGGCTATTAATGCAACAAAATTACCTGTTTCCATTGGAATTTAAAACTATTTTGTCCATTAACAGATGTGTTAATGGACAGATGCTAGTCATAACTTTAACACCAGGCATGCGTCAAAAGGAAATTGTTTGCTTCCCATTTCAAAAACTAATGCAAAGCAATGGACTTCAATGTATAGAGGAATGAAAACATGGAATGATTTACCATTAGACATTACATGCTTTGTAACAAGTAAAATGAGGTTTAAAAATTGTTGAAGAAATATTAATTTGCACAATATTAAGTGTATTGTTGATCTGGATGTTACAGTATGTATACATTTTGGATTTTTATGTTTTTTATTGGTCTTTGTTGTTATGTATTAATGTAATTTTGTTTTGTGTTTGATGGACCCCAGAAAGAATAGTAACAACCCTCACTGCAAAAAAAAAAAAAAAAAAGAGCTTTTTTTACTTACATATTTTTGTTTGATTTCTATTCCAAATATCTACCAATTCTTAAATAAATAAAAATATTAATAAAAAAAAATTCTCTAGACAAGCAAAACATTGTTTTAAGTAATAATATGCCAATATTAAGTTACTTTTTCCCTAACACAAGCAAAATAATCTGCCAATGGGGCAAGCAAAATAATGTTGTTTTTCCTTTTGACATAATATCATTTTGCTTACCCCATTGGCATAATATTTCTTAAAACAAGACAATATGTTTTGCTTGTCTAGAAAATGCTTCTTAATTTAATACTTTTTAGATATTTGGACTAGAAAAAATATAAAAAATCTAAGTAAGAAAAGCAGTTTTTGCCATGTTGGTAGTGGCTAATGGGAATCCTGATAAATAAATAAAAATAAACATAAAAATAAATCTGTATGACCTGTTTGCATGACTTCACACATCATCTTAACAACATGCATGCAAATACATTCAATACAATGTCACTCTAGATTATAGCGTCTACCAAAAGTGGGAAAGGTAAATGATAATTAATTCACCAACTGAGCGTTTACAGAGGTGGGAATATCCAGCCTGATCTCACAAGAAAACGTAAGTATTTTACGTTTTATCAGTTTAGTGGCTAATTCGTACGAATTCGTATGAGTTCAGTCGTACGAAATGGTACGATTTTAAAAAGGAAGCGTGGCACCTGACCCCACCCCTAACCCCAACCGTCATTGGGGGATAAGCAAATCGTACTAAATTGTACAAATTAGATCGTACGAATTCATACGAATTAGCCACTAAATGAAAAAGTTACGAATTGCTGTGAGATTGTGTTGGAATATCCTACCTAGTTTGTTATTGAAAAAATCAAACTATTTTATTTATTTATTTATTTGTTTATTTTTATTTTTATTTTTTTGCATTGACAAAAAAAATTATAATAAAAAATATATTTGTAAAACGTACAATTTTAAAAAGGAGGCATGCCTGCATACCAAACCCCTAAACCCAATCATAATTGAGGAGAGGAGCAATACTAACATGTCCGAATTGTATCATACAAATTAGCCCCTACATTCAAAAGTTCTGAATTGTTCCAAGATTGCGTTGATTTATTCCACCCTTGTGTTTATTAATAGATAGTCGAATCTTGTAATGTACACTTGTAATGTGCCCATTCCTTCATGGTGCGTTGGCGCTCGCTGACAGTTCCTTCTGTTCTTTAGCTCGTCTTCAACATATTTGATGTTCTTTTCTCTGTGTTTCTGGTTTGAGGTGTCGACGTGTTGTAAAACATCCTCAGTGCTGATGGATGCCCAAGGCTGAGGCACATTGAGACAGTGATGCTCTGTTTGCTCAGTTCTCTTAGACTTCGCCTTTGGCTGACTGTGTCATACTCAGATTATCATGCGCAGTGGAAACACACACACACACCCTTTTTGGAGTTTTTCCATGATGTCTGCACTGTTTGGTTGTGGACGTTGATATTTGACTGGATTATTTGTCATCAAGTAACAGAGGGTCACTTAGAGATTTATACAGAATCACAGTTGGGTTTCACACACAGTCATAAACGGAAAATTCAGGGTCAGTTCAGCATTTCTGTTTGAGCAACGGGCATGGCAAATCATTTCATAACCAAAAAAAAGAAGATATGCACCTCTGATTATAAATTGTATTAAAAGATTTACATAAACAGTTATGCAATACATCTGAATTACACATCCATGCAGAACACTTCAAAATGCATTGGTTGCTTTAACTCAAATTTGGATAAAATATAGATAAACCCAGACTCTAAATGTTTCAATCATATTTTTAAAATATGTCAATGTTTTAGTTCAGCTTTTTAGACAGCATTTAAAGTAGACTTTTATTTTTACTATGACTTTACCAAAATACAGGTTTTAGTAATAAATTAAAAAAAATACAGTACAGACATACATACAAACATACAATACACACATACCTGAATATATAAAATATATCAAATTAAAAGTATGGCTTTATAATAAAACATACAAATGAAAAATAAAAAAGCAATGCTCAAGAAAAAGAAAATACAAAAAACATATTTAATATTGCAACAAATTTTTATTGTTTTTATTTTATTAAAAAAATGCATGCTTTTTTATTTGTCTTGTTTTTTTTAGATGATCAACAACTATTGGTGAGCATATATGAATAGATGGCTGGATAGATGGGTCAGTGGGTGGGTGGATGGCTAAATTATGATGGATGGATGGACGGATGGATGGACAAATTGAAGGGTGGGTTAGTGGATGGATGGATGGAAGGATGAATGGGTTGGTGGATGGATGGATGAATGGGTTGGTGAATGGATGGACTGATGGATGGATGGATGGATAGATGAGTGAATAAATGGATAGGTGGATGGATAAATGGATGGATGAATTGCTGAATGTGTGGGTGGTTTGATGGATAGATGAATGTTAGGATGGATGGATGATCATGGATGTATGAATGGGTGGGTGGGTTGGTGAATAATAATGGATGGATGGATAGGTTGTTGGATGGATGGATGGATGGTTAGGTGGGTGGGTGGATGGATAGATAGATATAATGAATGAATGAATGGATGGATGGATGGATGGATGAATGGATGGAAGGATGGATGGATGGATGGATGAATGGATGGATGATGGATGGATGGATGGATGGATGGATGGATGGATGGATGGGTGGATGAATGGATGAACGAATGAGTAGGAGGATGGATTCCATGTAGCATTTTCCACATTTGAGTAAACAACTGCAATAATAACATATGTGGCTTCAGAAACTTACATCCCAGAGAGCTGAGTAAACTCCACATCATGAATTCACAATAAGAAATACTGATCAGCTGAACATAGGTGCTCAGAAGTTGCTGAAGTGGGAAATCTAAAAGTTTGGACAGCATTATATTCATGTTATTTGAAGAAAGTGACACAGCAATGAAACAGCATGCCGCCTACCTAAAGCGAAAGAAGCCCCGCTGCGCTTTACATGTCCCTCTTTTGCTTTTTAGCTCTCATTTCATCCTGTCGCTGACACTATGCACTTTCCTTTTTACCTTCCACATTATACTCAAATGAAAGACACAACAAAGTCCACCGCATGTTCTGTCAATTATGGGAAGTCAGTGAAGCAGTTCCTGTTGTGATAATGAATGTAATCGAGCCTCCTGTGGCACTGGTGCAATAACAGACAATTCTGTCTGTCCACGTGTTGCTTTGCATTGTAAGTTACACTAAAAGTGACCCATAAAGACACGTTCAGACAAAAGCCACAGTGTTTTTCGTGTTGTTCCTGGCTTTGGAAATGTTCATATTCTCTGCGCCGATCAGACGAGGTCCTGGCGAGCCTTTATGATTTACACCCACATATTCTCAGCCACTGTCTGTCAAAATGAAAACAGACATCTGTCACACAGTTTCTATCAATGCAAGGCTTCAGTCTTACTCTCAGATCTTGGGGATTGTTTGTTGTTTTTGTATTTAAGTTGTAGTTGTAGTTAGTCTATTTCATTTGGTTTTGTTTTATTGGGCCTTTGAAATGGTCTGTTTGATTTTGTGAAGGTTAAATCATTTTCTGAGCTTGACAGTCTCTGATCACTGAATGCTTTTGTTACAGTTTGAGTGTTCTACATGTCTTTGATTAATGAGTTGGGTTTTATAAATAGACAAGGACATGTTATTGTTTTTTATTTATTTATTTATTTTTTTTTTGGGTTTAGTTTGTTGTTTTGCTTCATTTATGCTTGTTTATTTTTATTGTTGGGGCTGTCCTGAGCCAATTGCAATGATAAGTGGTGTGTTTCTAATTTAGCCTGTATTAAAAAATAAATAAATAAATAAAAATTAAAAAAAAGTAATCCTACCTGTACTGTATATGTGCAACTTTTTTGCACTTTTTTGAGTATTGTGGGAAATGTGGGGGAAAAAAAGTACACAACATTGCACTTTTAACATGCATATCTGGAACCAGATTTGTGGACAACAATTCTACACATTTTTTTTTAACATTACAGCCAGTGTTGGTAAAGGTTCGTTTTGAAAGTAGTACATTACAATATTAAGTTACTCACCAAAAAAGTAACTAGTTTTGTTACTTAGTTACTTTTTATGCAAAGTAAGGGATCGATCACACCGAAAACACTTTTTGCGTTGAGAGGTGTCTTTTTTTGATGGTTTACTAATGACCTTGAGTGTTTTGCACACTGCGTATGTGCCCTGCGCGCCTCACATTTTAACTGCCTGCTGCGCCTCGCGTTTTTGCCCTTGCGTGCCGTGCACTCACAGTAGAAAAAAAATCAACTCTGAGCGGAAAAAGCACATTGCGTTACTCTCGTTGTTTTCATTCTCCAATCAAATGGAAGCAGAGGCGGGGTTTCTGTTGAGGTGCCTGCAGTGTTTGTGAGGTCAAGACAACAACAAAGACTTTTGAAGATTGAGGAGAGACTAGTGGTTACTGTTTTGCAGTGTGGTGCGCCTCTCGTTTTTGGAATGTAAATGCGTGTTCAGTGTGATCTGCCCATAATGCGGTATATTACTTCACAGTTACTTTTGCATTACTTTTCTTTAACTGGCTGAGGTTTGATCCCTTTCAGAACTTGCAGGTATCTATATAACCTTCATATTCCTTTTTTTAAATGTAGGCCAATATTATATTTTGAGAACTTTCTGAGCCTAGGGGTCTGTTCTTTGTACGTGGATTACTCAATTAGCTGGATTTGGTTATAGACGATTTGACTCTATCCAAGATCGTTTCGTTCTTCAAAACTGATCCAAGAGTTGTTGCTATAGCAACACCAACTCAGGAGCAAGCTTATTTCATATAAACAGGATTAGATGGGGTCTGAAACTGAAAGCATATACAGAATGCTGATATTTTATCACAATAGTAGCCTATAAAATAGTTAAAAAAAGTATGCATATTTATATATATATATATATATATATATATATATATATATATATATATATATATATATATATATATATATATATATATATACATATATATACATATATGTTATATATTTGTAGCTTATAAATATTATTTTTTTATTAGCTGCAAATGCATACTATTTTAAGGTACCAACCCAGTTTTAGTACAATTTGTGTATGTTAATAGATATGACCAATATTATCATATTTGAATTTATTATTATTTTTTTTATATATTTTTTAAGGAAAGAAATACTAATGTACGAAGTCAGGCACACATTTTGACAGCTAATATGCCAGTGATTTGATGCTTTGCAGAAGTTGCAGACACCGTTACCAATATCAATGTATTTGATGAAAAATTTATTTAAACAATATTTAAAAATTGGAATAGGAATACTGTAATAAAGAAAATCCTCCCTAAAAGTAAAACTAAATGCCAAATAATTTTGACACATAAAAGTGTGAGGCCTGAAGCCCACAAAAGATATGAAAAGTTAATGTTTATCTTATTTAACAGTTTACTATGAATTTTATATATTTTTTGCTCTAGCGACAGACACTAGAGGCCATGGTCTTTAGCCTCCTTGGTAGAGCAACCGACTCCCATGCGGAAGGTCGCCGGTTCGATACCAACTCTAAGCAGGTTGGGTGGTGTAGGACCGGCGGGGTTATACTCACTTGAATAATTGAATATTATCCAGATGATGTGATTATGCTGCTGCACCGTCAGCCAATTTGAGGATTGATAGATCTGTCCTTCACAACACATGCAGCGATCTCAGATCAGTTTATCCAGACATTTTAATCTGATTCGCGAACTTGTTTGAAGAACCAAATTATCCAGAGCTCAGTTATCAAGATTAAAAGAGGATCTGCCAAATCATCTTAGATCGTTTAAGCGAGGCATCAAGAACTGAATCCAGAGCTATACATGTGGTATATACAGATTAATGAAAGCATGTAATGTTTTTGCTACTTTTGTTTGTTTTGTGCTATTAGTTAGGTAAATTCACTGTCTGTTGAGATAAAGACTGCAATAAAGCCTATGAGTACTAACATGAAATAGTTTATATTAAAACAAAAACAGATTTATAACCTTTGAAATGTTTTATAACAAAATAAACAGTGAGACGATAAAAAACAGTCCCAAATCAAAATAAATCTTTGAGCGTTTTACATTGAATACATTTTTTCACAAATGTGTAAATCATTTCCCAAAAGAGAAAAATTTTTATTTATAAACTTATTTTGAGAGTATCATGTGCTTATGATTGATCACGGCTAGTCCGGCATCAGCTACACATATCGCATCCACCAGACGAATTCTAACTCAAAATAAATAATCAAAGTTTTTTACTTCAGTCATCTTCATCTTAAAGAATCCACCCTTCCATGCCTACTCCTGCCCCTTTTCCAGATAGGGTGGCACGGCTGCCCAGTGGTTTGCACTGTTGAATGCTTTGCATCCATTTTTTTTTTTTTAATGTAGTGTTTCTTGCAGTTGTCAAGAGTTGTACACTTAACGAAAATTCTTTTCTTTCTTCGATGAGTTAAAATTAGCAAGAATCCATTCCAAAAATGTACTGTAAGTCTTCAGCATGCCATTGTTTCTGTTTATGACTGTAGTGGTGATGGAAGATTTGCAAAAGAATCATTTGTTTTAAGCTGTATGATTCTTAGCAGAAAAAATAAAATAAAATAAATAAATAAATAACTATTGATGCCATATTATGGGTTTTGTTAGATCTGTATATTGTTATAGATGCCATTCGATTAGTTCAGCAAATATGAAAATCTTTCATCATTTACTCACCCATGTGTCGTTCTAAGCTGCTTGCATACACAAACCTCACACTCTGAGTGATGGCATATCATTGTCACTTCTCCCATAAGCCAAACACAATGAATATTTGGAAACATGAATGAAATTTCAGAGCTGCATGAAAGGCTGATGATTATAAATGTACTTCCAGTGGGGGTTTTATAATGTTTCGAAGCTTGACAATCTCTGTTTATGCCTTTGTCTGTTAACTTGAATCTCCTATAGTATTTATAGGGTATTCTATTATTTTACACGTATAAAATGACTCATGATTTTTATATATAACTAATCATCTTGTTCATTCATTCATTTTCTTGTCAGCTTAGTCTCTTTATTAATCCTGGGTCACCACAGCATAATGAACCGCCAACTTGTCCAGCACATTTTTACGCTGCGGATGCCCGTTAATCCACAACTCATCTCTGGGAGACATCCACACACACATTCACACACACACACACACACTACGTACAATTTAGCTTACCCAATTCACTTGTACCGCATGTCTTTGTACTGTGGGGGAAACCAGAGCACCCAGAGGCAACCCACGCGAATGCAGGGGGAACATGCAAATTCCACACAGAAACACCAAGTGAGCCGAGGCTCGAACCAGCGACCTTCTTGCTGTGAGGTGACAGCACTACCTACTGTGCCACTGCATCACGACTAATCATTGTTATTTAACAAATTTACTTTGATTTAGTTTATTTTCATTCTGATTTATCTTTTATGCTGTTTTTTATTTTATTATATTTTATTTTTATTGTTTTTTTTTTTACCTTAAATATTTTATTTTGTGTTTTGTTTTGTTGATTTTGCTTTTTTAGTTTTATTATTAGTATTATTAGTATTGCTTGTTGTTTCTTTTATTTGTTTCACTGATATTGTTTTGCGTTTTGTTTTGATTACTATGTTGTGTTTAGTTTTAGTGTTGTTGTATGTTAGTATGGTCTGTTTTTTTATTTTATTTATTTTTTGTTAGTTATGTTTTTGTTAGTTATAATAATAGTAATAATAATAATAATAATAATAATAATAATTATTATTATTATTATTATTATTATTATTATTATTATTATTATTATTAATGTACAACATTAATAAATAAAACCAAATCAACAAAAGACAAAATAAAATATAAAAGGTATATATATATACATGTTATGAGTTTTAGATAGAGTTATCATCTATCTATCTATCTATCTATCTATCTATCTATCTATCTATCTATCTATCTATCTATCTATCTATCTATCTATCTATCTATCTATCTATCTATCTATCTATCTATCTATCTATCTATCTATCTATCTATCTATTTATTCTTTGTGAGAGTGTTTTATTGAATAGAAAAAAACAAAACAAACAAAAAAAAAAACAGTTTGATGGATATTCATCCAGGGGCTCTACGCAGACCTTTTTCACACCTTGCTCAGTTCACCCACTCGCTGCCCTGATATGACATATTAAACCCCAATATTAATTCCCTTGTTGTGCTGCTGGAGGCCTATGTTGTGTCTGGGGTGTGTTTGCTTTGGCCGAGGTACTCCGCCTCTGCTATCCTTTTTATTAACACAGGCCCTAATGCCTTGATTTAATGCACTCTCAGAGGTCAGATATTGCCGAGCACTTCCTTCCTCCCTGCCCCATTAATAACAGCAAACAAATCAGCGATGTGCCATAAATTTTCTCTCTGGTATATTAGAGCAACTTGGATGTGAAATGTGGATGTGTTTATTATGAGAGGAGAGCATTACTCGTGTGCAACTCCAGCCAGAGGGTATTTGTGTGTGTGTGTGTGTGTGTGTGTGTGTGTGTGTGTGTTCATCTCTTGCACGTCATTTCTATATGCTGCTTTTCATGTGGAATTACATGCAACATTCCCAGTTGGTCAGAGCAAGTTTGTGCAAGATTTATAATAGATTTATGCATTTTTTTCTATTTATTTATTTATTTTGCATGATATGTCAGCAGTTGCATCTATTTCATCTAAGCGGGAAATATTAACATAAAGATATTCAACCTTCGTTAGCAGACACGTCAATGGCTGGAAGTGTTTTTCCCATTTAGAGGTCCACATGCAACATGCTGATGTAAACTCATATTTTTTTCAAATTCATATATTTAAGTTAATGATTTAATAAAATAAGGACTACATACTGTATATTTAATCTCAATAGAATCTTTGATTGTAAATATGAAAAAAATAAATAAAACAAAATTCAATATGAACAGTCAGAAAGACCACCATGGACAATCTAATAGTTTTAGAAGTTTGGTAGTTCCCGTGTTAAAGGTAACACAAACAAACAATTGAGACATTTGAGAGAGTTTGATTCATTCATTTAATTTATTGGAAAATGATTCATTGGATTTACAAATTGTTCAAACCTAAAGGTGCTATATGTAGGTTTTTACTTTTCTAAAGCATAAAAACACCATTATATGTTTGCAGATGCTTTAAAAATGTGTGTTATGTGTCGTGTGCCTTTGTTTTGGTCATTTAACCCATCCAATGCCAGTTTAGCCAATTATAATTCAACACCTGGGTTTTCTTAGTGGAAAACAGCATATTTGAATGATTCAGTCATGAAGGCTCTGAAAGCATGCGTCCGTGACCAAAATGCGACCTTTGGTGGACAGTGGCAGACTCCAAAATGAGACGTGGATTTAAGTTCCACATGAGTTTATTAATTAGCAAATAATATACATATTAAGAATGTAAACATTAGGTGAGCATGTTACATTGTAACCCCATGTATTAACAACATGCCACGTGACGAGATTTGCAGCGATAAGCACATTGGCTGTTTGCACCAGACGAAACATGACACACATTTAAATACAGCCATTTGGTAGCACAGAATAGTGCACTCTCTGCACTCTAACAAAATGGTAAGGTTAACAATGTAATAAATACATATTAAACCTCTTTAACAATTGTACATGTACAAGTTGGATATGTTTTGGTTTTCACTGAGTCACAGTTGTAAAGTTCAATTTCTAGATCCAAAGTGAACTATCTGCTGCTGTATGGCAATCAATGTCATGTAAAATGCATTTCAAACTCACATTATTAGCATTTAACACTGAATAAAGCACATGAGATATACCTGAGGGAGACCATTGTCAGCTTATTCTGTTGTTCAGCTGCAAGAAATAGAAGCTACTTCTAAAAGAAAAAAAAAAGTATATATTTATATATATACATACTCAGGTGTTGGTTAGATCAAAAACTCATTTTAATTTGAAAATATTTCATTTATAGCGTGCCGTTGCTTTTATTAAGGACACAATTTAAATCAGCCTTTAGGCTTGATAATCAAGCACACTCCTGTTGGTGTCTTCAATCTGGCAACCTGCACTTGCGTGTTTTTTTTTAACCAGGGGTGCAATACCCAGTTCAACCACTAGGTGTAAAATTACATAATAAATTATATACAACATAATAAAAAATTACAACATTTTATATATAGGCTACAGTTAAACAAACACATTAGATTGAACATTACCCATATATATTGTTTTCAGGCAGTTACCCTAAAATAAAAAGTACATTCAATGATTTTTTTTCAGTGTTACCAAATCATATAATATACAGATTAACTCTATTTGCAGTGGACATTATAATTTAATATAATGTAACATCTCTTTTTCAAGCTTAAACAGCAACATTACACCAAAGAATGCTGTAAAAGCCAGATATGCCTCCTTTAATAGGCTCATGTGCTTTGAAAGAACGTTGATGGGCAAGAACACTTCAGCATCTGCAGAACGCTGGTTTCCAGCATCATGTCTCAGCATTACAGACTGACTGCAGGTAACGTGACATCTTAAAATAATAATGCTGTAACTGCTTTCATCTATTACCTCACTTTCAAATACCCAGAGACATTTTCCCTTCCACACTCAGGCAATAGCCGCAGCATATATTTGATCAACCCTGATAGTAATGATAAATAATTAACGCTTTCATTTTTTGAGTTTACAATTTAGCCAACTGCAGCAGCTCATGGCCATGCGGTGCATTCTGGGTGATGTTGCATTCAGCCGTTGTATTAAAGTAATTAATGATTCATTTTGTGCGGTTGAATTTATGAATGGATAATTCCAATGACACGCAGCGAGGTCCGATTCCACCGAGATCCATAGAAATCCATATTTCCACAGCATATACACAAAAATAAAGCTCGACAAAAAAAGGTAGATGTTCAGGAGTTCATTAGTTCATAATTTCTAGCATTAGAGAGTATCTTCTTAGAGTGTTTCCATGACTACAAGACTGCTTTAATAGAATAGTCTGTAATGAATCACGCTCTCATTGTATTCATCTGGCTCAAGGTCTGTGTATTTCTAGTACACAACACTTCTGTCAGTCTGTTAATGAATAAATGATCTCAGTCATTTATCTGCAGACGGCGTAATGACTTGTGTGTTTGGAAAAATGGCAGATCCGTCGCGGATCGTCTCACCACGTCTGTCAGGACGCGTAAAGGTGAATTACTGTCACGTATCCCCAAAAGACTTACCACTCGACCGTCACATCCAAAGCTTATCCCTGATCTCTCAAATATGATTCAGATTCACCGGTGTGTGACTTTCATCCCAAATAAATGCCTCGGCTGTATTTTACTTCTGAGTGGATTTTAGGGGAAGTGCTAAGATAAAGCTATGTCACAGGAGATGCCGGAATGGGATTTCTAGTAATGTTACAGCAAGATGGCGAGTATTTGATACTCCTTGAGGTTTTGGAAATATCCATTCTGCAATGTTAAGCAAAACAAAAAGGTGACTCATTCTGGTTTATTTACTGAGGAATTAAACGCATAATTCATTTACATAATAGTTTAGTGTTTGTATTTGTTTTTGTTGTTTTTTGATTATCTTCCATGCATTGTGTAACAAACAGTCAATGATTGTCCATGTCAAAGGTCTTTAAAGAAAAAAAAAACAAACAAACAAAGTGCATTTTTAACTGATTGTCTGAGAACTGAATAAGTAACCATAATGATTGTAGTTGATCTACACAACACTTTTGTGGATGGATGAATGGATGGATAGACAGACAGACAGACGGACGGACGGACGGACGGACGGACGGACAGACAGACAGACAGACATATAGATAGATAGATAGATAGATAGATAGATAGATAGATAGATAGATAGATAGATAGATAGATAGATAGATAGATAGATAGATAGATAGATAGATAGATAGATAGATAGATAGATAGATAGATTGTAACTGTAAATAGACTGTAAATAATGCAGTTCCTCACAATTGATTTGAGTTGGGATAACATAAAGTGATTAAGTTAACTTAATAGTTTTGTTTCAACTCACTTTAAATATGTAGTTTAAACCAGTGGTTCTCAAAATGGGGGTCAGGACCTCCCGAGGGGTCGCGGGACAATGAAGGGGGGTCGCCTAGTGATTTTCAAAAATCTATTCATTTTTATTAAACCATAAGAATTATCATATTTTGTCCATAACCTACTGAAGAGAAAGGAAAAAAAAAGTCACTTATATACTATATAGTTACTATAGTAGTTTATAGTTACTAGTTCTATTGGATTGTGACACATTGGGCAATTATATTATATTAAAGACACAGCGATAGCGTCAGATGCAGGAGATTGCTTTCATAATGCCTGGTTAAACATTCTGGCCCATTTACAAATACATTTATTTATAATCATCTCAGAGGATATTGGGGTTTGTGAGTTACTTGTCATTTTAAGGGTCGTGGGCTTATAAGTTTGGGAACCCCTAGTTTAAACAAACAGTTTTTAGAGTGTTGATAGATAGCTAAAAGGATGGATGGGTGGGTGATTGGCTGGATGTAGTGATGGATGAATGGAAGGAGGGATGCATAGATGGATTTTACTTTTATGCAATTTTATAATTCCTGAGGAACTGCATTATCCACAAATCTATTCCTTATCCACTGTTACCATGGAATCAAAGATAAAGCAAAATGCATCAGAAGACCAAATCACTCGTTAAATACTGTAGTTTTTTTTTTTTTTTTCTCTCTACAAGCAATCCAGATATATGAAAAAATCACACAACGCTTTCAGCAAACGCATTTAATAGACAATTTGATCCAAAGCGACAGTGGAATTGATGTCTCCTTTATCAGTTTTGCTAAACCACCATCATCTTCTGTTAGAGGTAAAAGGAGGATTATTTCACCAGCTTGATTTGTGCATTTAATATATGTAATTTACAGCACTGCCGCTGCCATGAAACCCACACGACTGCAGTCTCCAGCTTATTCTGCTCTCCATATTGTTTGTACAGCATTAGTGCGACGATGCTTCTTCACTGCGTTTCACCTATGAAAGCAGAAATCGCCTCGGGTCGCTCTCATGCAGCAAACAATGCATCACCGTCCAGAAAAAATAGAATAAAAATACTTTAGCCACAGGATGCCAACACTTGTTCTGCTTTTAGAAACGAGAAAACATGGCCATCATGAAGCAGATGCATTCAGAGAAAAGTCTTGACTTAGGTATACTTGATTTGAATTTCTTTCTTTCTTTCTTTCTTTCTTTCTTTCTTTCTTTCTTTCTTTCTTTCTTTCTTTCTTTCTTTCTTTCTTTCTTTCTTTCTTTCTTTCTTTCTTTAATATATCGTCACCTTAGAACTATATGGTTTTATCTGACATTTTTGTCAAAATATAGTTATTGACATATTCCTAATAAACGACAACTCATTTACATTATGGCATGCTTTTTTCTTTAAGTTGTTTACATTTTAAGACTTTTTATTAAAAAAAAAAAAGAAAAAAAAGGTAACACATACTGTCTAATAAACAAATGTAAACAATGTAAAATATGTTCAGCAATAACTAAATTGGAATTTAAAAAAAAATCCAAAAAAAAGTGAACTATACAAACTAAAGAACACTCTTTAATAGTGGTATAAGTGATCTCAAATCTCACGGTTCGGATCACTCTGCAGTTTTTGAGCAATGGACAGGACCATTTATCAGAAAAAAAAGAGGAGACAAATGTCAATTGCTTTCCATTTATACAAATGTATTACTTCAAAAAAAAAAAAAAAAAAAAACATTGGTTTTAACAAACAGAACTGAGAACCTGAAATTTTATTAAAAATTAAAATCAAGAAAGAACCAGCTGAAAAAAAGGAAAATGGGCCTATTTGGTGTGTTATTTAATGATAATAATGCTAAATATAGAAATGTAACATCTTGTACAACCAATCATATTTATTTTCAATAAATGATTTAACAATTCACACAAAAAAATCATGTTTTATCATAGGTGAATAATTTTTGAAAACCTATTTAGTGTGCAGCTTTACACTGAATGCATTAATGCAGGCTAAACAGACAGTGAAAAGAAAACACCTTTAATTGATAACCTAAGAAAGAATTTAGGTAGGTCCCACCACAACTTTTTCCATCATCATTATATTTTATAAGGACGCCAAATTTTTTTCATACTTGCGATTTAAATGATGTGGAAGGTGATCTCTTTGCAATTGTTTTAAACGTTGTATTAACCTAAAACTTTAAAAAAGTTATTAATTGCGGGTCATATGCGATCAGAACTGTGGGTTTTGATCCGCACGAATCTCAGATGAAATTTGATCCGTCACACTCCTACTCTTTAATATAAACAAACTAAACCTTTGAATGCAGCTACATTACAACTTTAAAACGAATTACAAAAAAAATAAAAAAAAAAATAAAAATAAAAATACAAATCACAATCCAAATTAAAGAAGGCTCTTTAATACAAACTAAAACTGTGACTGTGCTTTTACAAAATTCTTTAAATGACAAATCAGCATATCTATGTTGTCTGGTATAAGCTGAGACCTTTGCACATTTACAATGTGGCCTACTGAAGAAAAAACTCTTTCACCTGGGACTGAGATGACTAGCTTGAAGAGGAAAGCCTTTTCTAAACCAGAGAGCAGTGTGTACAGAGGTGGCCAATAGGCCCTCTGCTCAAAGGCTGGCCACTGGCTTAAAATACCGATTATAACATATGATCTAATAAGCAAATTATTAAAATATGCACAAACTAAATTGAAAAAGAGAGAGAAAAAAGGAACAATCTAATACCTGGTTCCGTAACAGCAACTTTCTCTTTTAGTCTGAAACACATCTTCACGCTTTCATATGAATCAAATTAAATCAAATCACTTTTATTGTCACATCATCAGCAGCACGTGTGCTATGATGAGTGAAAAGCTTAGTTGCTGGCACCAGACAGTGCAAATACACCGACAGTGCAAAATACTGATGCACTGTGATCTTAAGTAAAAGTTTTGTTTTTTAATATTTGCACACAGTTTGTGTTTTGTCTTCCGCATCTCACCGCTGTCATTTAGTCTGCAGCTCCACCTCTTGCTCACCGCTGATGTACATGTAAAGCAAGATCGCGCCTATAAACACAACACCCCCTCTGTTTAAAATATGTATTGCGATTTATTTAACACTTGTACCAGTTTGAATAGTCACTCATTTGAATCAGTTTTTAATCGTCTCACAGTGAATCATTACATCCCTAATAATAATGCGATTACTGATGAAAAACAACTCAATTACAGTGATTTGCGTATTTGTAATTCGTTACTCTATTTAACTGAGTAGGATTAGCCATTTAACTGTACAAAAGCCACATTTTATAGAGAATTAAACATGATAAATGTTTACTGTGCCCTAAGTTATCTTCCCTGTCAATTTTTCAGTTCATTTAACACAGAAAACAACATTTATTTTAGCCACAAGACGCCACCACCGATTTCTGCTTTTAGCCGTGAAAGAGCCGCATTCAAAGCAAAGCGATCAGATTATGGCATGGATATCCACTGGAGTTCAGAATTATGGATGTTCTTCCTCTTTTAAGACTGAAGTGAGAACAAAGAGAGAACATTAATTACACACATCAAGTGCGAAATCTTTTTAATGGCTATCAACATCAAAGCTAATGGATGACTCAAAAAGGGATCCTCAGAGAATAATCAATTGAGTGTGTATGTGTGTTAGTGTGAGTGTGTGTGTGTGTGTACCCTTTATGTCTGCGCGCTCAAGGATTGGCAGAAAATATTCAGCTCAATCTGTTATTCTCTGAAGAGTCACGGTTTGCCCAAGGAAAAAAGCAACATGTTGGTGTGTCCCGCTGAATAATCAACATCGTTAGTAATTCTGTTTCCCCCCCGATATTAAAAATGAACAGTGTGTGTGTGAGGATTTTGCTGCTCTTTGCCTTGATTTTCAGGGACCAGTAGAAGCGGTTGGCGGAGGCAGACTCTCAGATGTTAAGATGTATAAATTATGCAGAAACCAGCTGTTCCAATATTTATCAGCGTGTATAAACATGCTTTAACGCCTATGAAATAAGTGTAATCATCGAGTGTCATGTGTGTCTCTGATGAACAGGAGAAATATGGCTGATTTGTAAGCAATGATTTCATTACTATGTCATTACTATGGTTTCCAGTGTTCTTTCTTTCTTTCTTTCTTTCTTTCTTTCATCAACAATTATTTTCTTGTATCAACTAGCACAGAGTTTCTCAACCACATTTCTGGAAGACAACCAACACTGTATGTTTTAGAGGTCTCCTTTGTCTGTCACACCCATTACAGGTCTTCCAGGCTGCATCCCAAATGGCACACTATACATCATGCACTCATGCACTATGTACTTATGCACTTACACACTCAGTAGCATAGTACTGACCTTATTCTAAAATGCGGAAGTGCGCCTGTTTTTGCGATTGTTTAAGAACTTTCGATTTAGTCGCCTTTAGGAGAAATGACTAGGAATAATAAACGGCAGAAAACAGTGAAACTACTTGCTCTACAAACAAATGTTTGCATGACTATACAGACCAAGTAGAATATTGTAATAAGCAAATATAAGTTTGCAACATTAAACAGCGAAATTAGCAATTTTTAATTTCTATAAAATGAATGGAAGTGAATGAGACCGGAAGTCTCGAGCCAAAAAAATTAAAATAGCTGCGCCTGCTCGTCAGCTAAGAATAAGGTGAATATGTATGTAGATTCATCCCAAACACTAATGTTTTTTTTACTAAGTGGATATTCAACCCGTTTCCCAGATAATGTTTGATGGTTGCCAGATTAGTGAAATAAATGAACAAAGCACCAAATAATACCTGTTGTGAGTATTGCCGCATTCTCTATCGGAAGGCGCTATAATCACTCTCATAGGAGAATTTCGCTTTCACAATCCAAAATAAATACATTTATCCAACATGTGTGCCTTATAGCTCCGCCCCTTCTGCTACATGTGCAAAACTGTGGCCATTGAGTGAG
This sequence comes from Danio rerio, assembly GCF_052040795.2. NCBI lineage: Eukaryota > Metazoa > Chordata > Actinopteri > Cypriniformes > Danionidae > Danio > Danio rerio. Next base: position 44,457,207 of record NC_141023.1, on the reverse strand, counting down.
AAGTGTCCAACATTACACACGTCATTTTACCAGTCGAATGAGTGCATCATCCAGGGAATTAAAGTGCACAAATTATTTTTAGAGTTTTCAGTGTAAACGCACTACTTACACTATTTAAGATGTAGAAAATCTGTAGATTTGGGACGCACCTTCAGTCTCTGCTAATGAGCTGATGATCTGAATCGGATGCATTTGGTTAAAGAGATGTGGAAAATCTGCAGATCTGGTGGTCCTCTGCACTGTAAAACCAAACAGTGAAAATCACCAAATGAAATAAGTTAGTTTACTATATATATATATATATATATATATTTATATAAATATATATATATATATATATATTTATATAAATATATATATATATATATATATATATATATATATATATATATATATATATATATATATATATATATATATATATATATATATATATATATTATTTTGACTAAAAGAAAATAGTTATGGTAACTCATAAACTGATCATATCAAGTAGAACTCAACCTGAACGAGTTATAGACAAATTACTTATATGTTTTGTGTTAATGTTCAAAGCAATACCAAACCATTTGAGTAGCTACAGTATATAGTTGTTTGAACTCAATTAATTCTATTAACTGAACTCATACCGGTTTGATAACTGAACTTTTAATGTTTAAGTTTCTAATATTCTAAATGTCATGAAATGATGATATAAACACAAATAAAATGTGTACATTTCTCAACATATTGAGACAGACTGAAGAAGGCGTGTTTAACAGCACTTTTAATGAACTTTTGGACATTGCAGACAGAGGCTGTTTCTCAATTCCAAGAATGCAGAGAACGGTCTTGGGCTCTTGTGGAGACTGGTCTTGCCAAGTTTTCTTGAAGGAACAAACTCGGGAGGCAACGAGAACTGCGAATGCGTCCTGTGAGAAATGAGATGCTGCGTTCTTCCCTGGTTCTTCCTGATGGTCACATGACCTTCATGCGTTTTTAATGGAAAATTATTTAAATATTACAGCATTCACACAAGTTAATTCCCCTTTTCAAAATATATACTATGCATAAAAACCTTACAAATATATATTGCACAATACAAATAAAACATAGTTTATTACAAATTTTAGCAAATGAACACCCCTTATGTGTTTATGCATTTTTTAAGATTTTCATAGTAATGCTTACATTCACCATTTAATTTAGGGAAACTCCTGAGATAAATAAGATCTAACTTAATTAATTAATCTATATGAAAGGCTGTGGTTCCAACCTCCTTATTTAGCCGCAATTACTTCTTGAGCGAGTTCAGTGCTCAAGTCTGCATCAATGCGTCCTCAATATCAAGAACACATGCAAGAACTTTCACGCATCCTCTGTTCTTGCGGTCTTGAATATTAAAACTTGATGATGACGTAACACAAGGATGTACAAACGCTGAAGAACACATATTGAGAAACAGACAGAGTAATCCTTTAGCTCACCAAAACAGCAACTCTCTCTGCAAGAAACATACCTGTCTCCTTTTATGGAAACTCGCTTTTTCACATAATCTAGCCACCCAGTGGTGGAAAGAGTACTGATAACTCATACTTAAGTAAAAGTAACATTACTTGCCTAAAAATGTAGTTCGAGTAGAGTAAAAGTATCTGTTGTAAATATTACTCAAACTATGAGTAAAATGTACACTTAAAATATAACACAGGTGTGCTTAAACCTTTTCTACAAAATAAAGGTTTATAGTACTCAAACCATTTGGTTTCATAACTTAAATGGTTTGCCGCAATCGGTTTCCTCAAACAGTTTGAGTTAACTTGTCGGGTTTTACAGTGTGGTTGAGGAACAAAGCATAAACATAATGAGCATAATCTAATTATGAACTTGTGCAGCATTTATTAACCATAGCTTAACATGTATTAAAGAATTATTGAATTGAAAGTTGTGTTTGTTAACATGAATTAACAAAGGAAAACTTTATTTTTAATAACTGATGAAAAGATACATACTGTAGTAAGTGTATTTTTCATTGTTTGTTTGTGTTTATCAATACATATGAATTGTAACATTTATATATATAAGTGGTGGATCATTATTAGCATTAACGCGAGACTCTTATCGTGCGATAAAAATATATATTGCCGTTAATCTATTCTCAAATTTGGGTTGGGAGCTAGCTCTATTCTTTGCAAGCTATGATGACTTTCACCTTTATATTTTAGCACAGATGTATACCTGACCGGTGAGCCGTCTGACAAAAAGTGCCCTTCTGAATCAAATCACCAGGATGACCTTCTGGATCCTTCACTTACTTTGGAGACACTACTTACTACTTTTACGTGGACATCTGTAATCTAGCTATTTGCCTTATAATACAATAATGTAATTTAGTTTTGTTAACATGAAGTGTTTTTATGTAAGATTATCCTGTAATTTTGGGTGACTTTAACTGCAGTCCGGCAGTTTCACAATCCCTCATGAACATTTCATTCATGCCCCTGTGACAAATTGGGGTATTAGATGGAAATAAGGTGTAAGGACTGGTGAAAGAATGTTATGGAATTTAATTACGCATGCTGAATGGAAAGAAAAAAACTTACGCATTTAATGATGTGTGTGTGTATATGTGTATACGCGTGTGGATTTGGTCGAAAAATATGGCAAAAAAGTCCTGTATGACAGTAATAGTTTGATTGCGGTGTTTACTTTACTTACATGCCACTAATATATGTATACATGCCTTATTCCATTTCTGTTTAGTTAAGTTATGAATTTAGTCGGATTAAGGTAATCATAAAAATCATTGTTTAAAACTTATGTAGGCCTACAGTTCAAAATCCATGTTTAACTGAATAAAAAGCTAGTAAATACCTCTCTAATTGAACAAAATTTATTTCCATCACCAATTACCAGAACAGTTTTTCAAACAGTTTGAGATGCAATTTGGAAATCCCTGGTCTAATGCGCCACCTGACTTGAGAAACCTGTTCCTTAAACACTTACTTTTAGTAATATTTCGGGTATTACACATATTCTGAATGCCTTCGGCAGAATTCAGCTCAGCCATTTTAATCTAAACTAATCAAGATATTCAAGATGACAGTGAGATTAATTTAGACAAAAAATAAATAAAAAAATCTATGCCCACCTATATTATATATATATATATATATATATATATATATATATATATATATATATATATTATTGTTATTATTATTATTATTATTAAATAATTCTTTAGCAGCTATACAAAAGGTTACATTTTTACATTGTAATCAATTTCAGAAAGAGTTAGATTTGCTTGTAATAGATTTAGAGTATGGCACTTTTCAATATTAGCATATTTCAATATTAGAAGTGCACATCTGGAAATGTTTTTGCGTACAGCTCTAGGAATACATTCTGCCTCGACAATATGTTAAATTATACAAACTCAGACAGCAGAATTGCATTGCTCTGCTGGAGCACCTGTTTGAAATGCTTCGTTTGCTATGCGACGGAAGCTCAGTTTTTCCCAGCCTCATTTCGTGCTGTTTTGTCACTCACGCGCCTCAACCAAATTATGCGCCTGCAAATTGTTGATGCATCAAACTAGGCCGCTTTCCAAAATCCCGCTCAGCCTTAATTGGCAACCGCAAAATGTGGAAACCCTGCAAAAAAAAAAAAAAAAAAAGCTTACTTTTCTTTTCTAAGCCCCCAAAAATGCACTGGATTGGCGGAGACAGCTTTCTTTCAACTTTTATCCCTCTGTTTCTAATGCCAAATTCAGTTGAGCTGTGCAGTGTTTAACCTCTCCACCCACAGATCCCCACAGCTCTGGCTTAAATCCCCTTACAGAATTGGGATCATTCAATCAAACATATGCTAAAATCAGTAATATTGTGATTATGTTGTTACAAATTAAAATATCCGTCTTTTCTGAGAATATATTTTAAAATTACTTTTGTTGCGGTTCAAAGTTGAATTTTTTAGCATAAGTCCAATCTTCAATGTGATGTAGATCCAATCTAAGATGATGATTTCTGATGATGAACAACTTCAACCGGCAGTCTATATATATATTTTTGTATACTATGATTGGCTTAGTAGAATAATCAGACCCCCTAGTTTTTCACAAATTTTTAGTTACCATATTAGGTAGCCTACTATGTTAGGTGTGCAATCTGACACAATGACAAAGACACAAATCATAAAAATAAAACTTCTTTATTTTGGTCTCTTGTCAATACAAGACCTAAAACAGATCTAAAACAGTAGGGATTATTCAAAAGGAATTGTTGTATAACTCTTACTTTTATCCACAATCTTACTTTCTCTCAGATTTCACTCCCCGGAGCATCTGACATCATATGCCTCACTCAGGACATGTGTCAGAGCTCGCCTACCGTAATACACCTAAAACATGGATTGCTGTAAAACTTGTCAATGGCAGGAAAGCATTTTCTCTCGTTACCTGCAGAGAAAGAGTTAAACAAAATCATTTACACATCATAGTACCAGCCATATATGTAAAACACAAATAATGCCCTTCAATTCGGTAACGTCCAATGGCCATGATCCTTGAACTAACCTCCATCATGGCAAGGTGCTGGATTTTCTGTCAGGTCCACTGCTTCGTTTCTTAGATGTTTGCAGTCTGAAGCATGTCATACGCACAAAACGCATAATTTGCACCACAGGATATATAATGGCGTCTTTGCATTGACGTCACATGTAAATCACTTGCACTTCATCCGTGTCTGCTTACTGCACAGGCTGAAAAACATTTCCCCCCACTCTCATGTAATGTTAGGATTGTGAGGGCACAGGTGAGACATCATTTTTCGAGAGGCACTCATATACATCACATGCTCTACGTATACAACGTCTGTAAGTCATGTAAACTTATTTTATTGCAAACTGAAATAAATATAATTTGACTATATGGTTTAGAATTAGATGTTTTATGAGATTATTTAAATTTCTTGTGTTTTTTTTTTTTGACAGAATTTTTATTTATTATTATTATTATTATTTTATTTTATTTTTTTTACAGTGTAGTTCTAGTGTAATATGCCAGAGAGGTCTTTATAGACTTTGAACCATGTTAGTTGTGCTGACAAAGAAATTTTGAGATTAAGAGAGGGCTTGAAAATGTTTAGTTTCTTTGAATTTAACATTTGTAGTTGTTTTTAAGTACCCTTAATGTTTTATTTTATTATACTGATAAAATTTATTCCAAATTTTAAATAAAAATTATTCTCATTAATTATTATTATTATTATTATTATTATTATTATTATTATTATTAGGGACCGAGCACCGAACGGTGCAAGGCCCTATTGGAATTGCTCCGTTTATTAGGGACCGAGCACCGAAACGGTGCGTAGGCCCTATTGGAATTGCTCCGTTTATTATTATTATTATTATTATTATTATTTAGGGACCGAGCACCGAAACGGTGCGTAGGCCCTATTGGAATTGCTCCGTTTATTATTATTATTATTATTATTCTCCTGCGGAATGAATCGCGGTTTTGAGGGGCTAAACATGCCCGAAAACTCACGCAACTTTGCACACGCCTCAGAAGTGGCGAAAATTTACGTTTGTTATTGGCTTCGGAAATGGGCGTGGCAAAATGACTCGACAGCGCCACCTAGAAAAATTAAACGGACGAGCCCCCGATCCACGAATCACGCACATGCACGAAAATTGGCACACACCTCAAACATGCCTAAACATACAAAAAAGTCTCTTGGAGCCATATCTCAAACCCAACAGGAAGTCGGATATTTTTAACTTCCTGCGGCGAAAAAGTGGCGTTTTTGCCATTTCCAGGCGTTGTATTTTAACGAACTTCTCCTAGGGATTTTATCTGATCGACACCAAAATTGGGTTTTGTCATCTAAAGGCCTTGGCGATGTTAAATTGCGAAGCTTTAGAGTTTTCGTCGATGGGCGTGTCCGTGGCGGCCTCGCAAACTTTGACGATTCGCCACAAAAGAGGAAGTAGTTATAACTCAGGCATGCATTATCAGATCTGCCTCAAAATTCACACGCTTGATAAGCGTCCTGACCTGAACACGTTTACATGCCAATATCCAGGTACAGTTACAGCGCCACCTGCTGGCCACAGGAAATGACATGATTTACGGAGTAATAAACTCCTCCCACAAATTTTATCGTATCAGCACCAAAATTGGGTTGTGTTATCTGAAAGCTCTAGCGATGTTATATTGTGAAGATCTAGAGTTTTCGCAGAGGGGTGTGTCTGTGGCGGTATGACAAACCTCAACGCTTCGCCATGGAACAGGAAGTCCTTATAACACAACCACACAATGTCCGATCTGCCTGAAACTTCACATGGTTGATAAACGTCATCTCTTGAACACATCCACATAACAATATTGAAGTGGGCGTGGCAAAATGACTCGACAGCGCCACCTAGAAAAATTAAACGGACGAGTCCCCAATCTACGAATCACACACATGCACAAAAATTGGCACACACCTCAAACATGGCAAAACATACGAAAAAGTCTCTTGGAGCCATATCTCAAACCCAACAGGAAGTCGGATATTTTTAACTTCCTGTGGCGAAAAAGTGGCGCTTTTGCCATTTTCAGGCGTTGTATTTTAACAAACTCCTCCTAGGGATTTTATCTGATAATTAACAAAATTGGGTTTTGTCATCTTAAAGCCTTGGTGATGTTAAATTGTGAAGCTTTAGAGTTTTCATCGATGGGCGTATCCGTGGCGGCCTCGCAAACTTTGATGATTCGCCACAAAACAGGAAGTCTTTATTACTCTGGCATGCATTATCAGATCTGCCTCAAAATTCACACATTTAATAACAGTCCTGACCTGATCAGGTTTACATGCCGATATCTAGTTACAGTTATAGCGCCACCTGCTGGCCACAGGAAATGACATGTTTGACACTGTAACAAACTCCTTCCACAAACTTTCCCGTATCAGCACCAAAATAGAGTGGTGTCATCTGAAAGCTCTATCGGTGATATATTGTGAAGATCTAGAGTTTTTGCAGAGGGGCGTGTCTGTGGTGGCATGACAAACCTCAACGCTTCGCCATGGAACAGGAATTTCTTATAACTCAACCACACAATGTCTGATCTGCCTGAAACTTCACATGATTGATAAAAGTCCTCTCCTGAACACATCCACATAACAATATTGAGTCAGTCATAGCGCCACCTGCTGGCAGAATGTAGTTTGTCTTAAAACACAATCTCCACACAATCTCTGATCTGCCTGAAACTTCACATGATTGATAAAAGTCCTCTCCTGAACACATCCACATAACAATATTGAGTCAGTCATAACGCCACCTGCTGGCAGAAGGTAGTTTGGCTTTTAACTCAGCCACACAATGTCCCATGTGCCTGAAACTTCACATGGTTGATAACATTCCTCTCCGGAAGACATCTACATGCCAATTGTGAGTCACAGTTATAGCGCCACCTGCTGACAGGAGGAAGTTTGGCATAAATGTGTGATTTTCTTAGATTTTTAAAAATATATTGGCTTAAACTATTATTGTTCGCTGTTCTCTGTCAATCGTAAGGCCACCGGGCGGCGGTGAGCCCGGGTGCGAGGTCCCTATCATCGCTGCTTGCAGCTTTAATTAATATTTAGGGACCGAGCACCGAAACGGTGCGTAGGCCCTATTGGAATTGCTCCGTTTTTTATTATTATTATTATTATTATTATTCCGCCCCCTATCGGGGCACTTTTGAGGGTCTAAACATGCCCGAAAACTCACAAAAATTTGCACACACACCAAACCCGGTGTAAATAGCAGGTTGATATGGGTCTCGGAAGTGGGCGTGGCAAAATGACTCGACAGCGCCACCTAGAAAAATTAAATGGACGAGCCCCCGATACACGAATCACGCACATGCACGAAAATTGGCACACACCTCAAACACACCAAACCATACGAAAAAGTCTCTTGGAGCCATATCTCAAACCCAACAGGAAGTTGGATATTTTTGACTTCCTGCGGCGAAAAAGTGGCATTTTTGCCATTTCCAGGCGTTGTATTTTAACGAACTCCTCCTAGGGATTTTATCCGATCGACACCAAAATTAGGTTTTGTCATCTAAAGGCCTTGGCGATGTTAAATTGCGAAGCTTTAGAGTTTTCGTCGATGGGCGTGTCCGTGGCGGCCTCACAAACTGTGACAATTCGCCACAAAACAGGAAGTTGTTATAACTCAGGCATGCATCATCTGATCTGCATCAAAAGTCACACGCTTGATAAGAGTCCTGACCTGAACACGTTTACATGCCAATATCCAGATACAGATATAGCGCCACCTGCTGGCCACAGGAAATGGCATGTTTTACACTGTAACAAACTCCTCCTACAAATTTTTTCGTATTAGCACCAAATTTGATTGGTGTTATCTGAAAGCTCCACCGATGATATATTGTGAAGATCTAGAGTTTTCGCGGAGGGGCGTGTCCGTGGCGGCATGACAAACCTCAACGCTTCGCCATGGAACAGAAAGTCCTTATAACTCAACCACACAATGTCTGATCAGCCTGAAACTTCACATGGTTGATAAAAGTCCTCTCCTGAAAACATCCCCATAACAATATTGAAGTGGGCGTGGCAAAATGACTCAACAGCGCCACCTAGAAAAATTAATCGGACGAGCCCCCGAGCTACGAATCACACACATGCACGAAAATTGGCACACACGTTAAACATGCCAAAACATACGAAAAAGTCTCTTGGAGCGATATCTCAAACCCAACAGGAAGTCGGATATTATTAACTTCTTGCGGCGAAAAAGTGGCGTTTTTGCCATTTCCAGGCGTTGTATTTTAACAAACTCCTCCTAGGGATTTTATCCGATCGACACCAAAATTGGGTTTTGTCATCTAAAGGCCTTGGCGATGTTAAATTGCGAAGCTTTAGAGTTTTCGTCGATGGGCGTGTCCGTGGCGGCCTCGCAAACTTTGACGATTCGCCACAAAACAGGAAGTCGGTATAACTCAGGCATGCATTATCAGATCCACCTCAAAATTCACACCTCTGATAACATTCCTGACCTGAACAGGTTTACATGCCAATATCCAGATACAGTTAAAGCGCCACCTGCTGGCCACAGGAAATGACATGTTTTACACTGTAACAAAGTCCTTCTACAAACTTTATCATATCAGCACCAAATTTGAGGGGTGTCATTTCAAAGCTCTAGCGATGATATATTGTAAAGATCTAAAGTTTTCAGAGAGGGGCGCGTCCGTGGCGGCATGACAAACCTCAACGCTTCGCCACGGAACAGGAAGTCATTATAACTCAACCACACAATGTCCGATCTGCCTGAAACTTCACATGGTTGATAAAAGTCCTCTCCTGAACACATCTACATAAGAAAATTATTTCACAGTCATAGCACCACCAGCTGGCAGAAGGTAGTTTGGCTTATAACTCAGCCACACAATGTCTGATCTGCCTGAAACTTCACATGGTTAAATAAAGTCCTCTCCTGAACACATCTACATGCCAATATTGAGTCACAGTCATAGCGCCACCTGCTGACAGAAGGAATTTTGGCTTATAACTCAGCCACACAATGTCTGATCTGCCTAAAAATTCACATGGTTGATAAGATTCCTCTCCTGAACAGATCTACATGCCAATATTGAGTCTGTCATAGCGCCACCTGCTTTCAAAAGGTAGTTTGGCTTATAACTCAGCCACACAATGTCTGATCTGTCTGAAACTTCACATGGTTGATAAGATTCCTGCATTGAAGGCATCTACATACGAATATTGAGTCACAGTCATAGCGCCACCTGCTGACAGGAGGAAGTTTGGCATAAATCTGTGATTTTCTCAGGTTTTTTATATATATCAGCTTAAGATATTATTGTTCGCTGTTTTCTGTCATACTGAGACCACCGGGCGGCGGTGAGCCCGGTTGCGAGGTCCCTATCATCGCTGCTTGCAGCTTTAATATTATTATTAGGGACCGAGCACCGAACGGTGCAAGGCCCTATTGGAATTGCTCCGTTTATTATTATTATTATTATTATTATTATTATTATTCTTTTCCGGAATGAATCGCGATTTTGAGGGGCTAAACATGCCCGAAAACTCACGGAACTTTGCACACGCCTCAGAAGTGGCGAAAATTTACGTTTATTATGGGTCTCGGAAGTAGGCGTGGCAAAATGACTCGACAGCGCCACCTAGAAAAATTAAACGGACGAGCCCCCGATCCACGAATCACGCACATGCACGAAAATTGGCACACACCTCAAACATGCCAAAACATACGAAAAAGTCTCTTGGAGCCATATCTCAAACCCAACAGGAAGTCAGATATTTTTAACTTCCTGCAGCGAAAAAGTGGCATTTTTGCCATTTCCAGGCGTTGTATTTTAACGAACTCCTCCTAGGGATTTTATCCGATCAACACCAAAATTAGGTTTTGTCATCTAAAGGCCTTGGCGATGTTAAATTGCGAAGCTTTAGAGTTTTCGTCGATGGGTGTGTCCGTGGCGGCTTCGCAAACTTTGACGATTCGCCACAAAACAGGAAGTCATTATAACTCAGTGATACATTATCCGATCTGCCTCAAAATTCACACGTTTGATAACCGTCCTGACCTGAACACGTTTACATGCCGATATCCAGATACAGTTATAGCGCCACCTGCTGGCCACAGGAAATGACATGTTTTACAGTGCGACAAACTCCTCCCACAAACTTTATTGTACCAGCACCAAATTTGAGTGGTGTTATCTGAAAGCTCTAGCGATGATATATTGTGAAGATCTAGAGTTTTCACAGAGGGGCGTGTCCGTGGCGGCATGACAAACCTCAACGCTTCGCCATGGAAAAGGAAGTCCTTATAACTCAACCACACCAAGTCCGATCAGCCTAAAACTTCACATGCTTGATAAAAGTCCTCTCCCGAACACATCACTATAACAATAGTGAAGTGGGCGTGGCAAAATGACTCGACAGCGCCACCTATAAAAATTAAACGGAAGAGCCCCTGATCTACGAATCACGCACATGCACGAAAATTGGCACACACCTCAACCACGCCAAAACATACGAAAAAGTCTCTTGGAGCCATATCTCAAACCCAACAAGAAGTCAGATATTTTTAACTTCCTGCGGCAAATAAGTGGCATTTTTGCCATTTCCAGGCGTTGTATTTTAACAAACTCCTCCTAGGGATTTTATCTGATCGACACCAAAATTAGGTTTTGTCATCTAAAGGCCTTGGCGATGTTAAATTGCGAAGCTTTAGAGTTTTTGTCGATGGGCGTGTCCGTGGCGGCCTCGCAAACTTTGACGATTCGCCACAAAATCGGAAGTCATTATAACTCAGGCATGCATTATCAGATCTGCCTCAAAATTCACATGTTTAATAAGAGTCCTGACCTGAACACATTTACATGCCAATATCCAGATACAGTTATAGCGCCACCTGCTGGCCACAAGAAATGTCATGATTTACAGTTTAATAAACTCCTCCCACAAAATTTTTCGTATCAGCTCCAAGTTTGGTTGGTTGTTATCTGAAAGTTCTAGCAATTACATTTTGTTAGGGTCTGAAATTTTCACTGAGGGGCGTGTCTGTGGCAGCATGACAAACCTCAACGCTTCGCCATGGAACAGGAAGTCCTCATAACTCAACCACACAATGTCCGATCTGCCTGAAACTTCACATGGTTGATAAAAGTCCTCCCCTGAACACATTCACATAACAATATTGAGTCACAGTCATAGCGCCACCTGATGGCAGAAGGTAGTTTGGCTTATAACTCAGATATACAATGTCCCATGTGCCTGAAACTTCACATGGTTGATTAAATTCCTCTACTGAAGGTATCTACATGCCAGTCTTGAGTCACAATCATAGCGCCACCTGCTGACAGGAGGAAATTTAGCATAAATCTGTGATTTTCTCAGATTTTTTTTATATATTGGCTTAAATTATTATGGTTCGCTGTTCTCTGTCATCGTAAGGCCATCAGGCGGCGGTGAGCCCGGGTGCGAGGTCCCTATCATCGCTGCTTGCAGCTTTAATTATTATTATTATTATTCTCCTCCGGAATGAATCGCGGTTTTGAGGGGCTAAACATGCCCGAAAACTCACGCAACTTTGCACACGCCGCAGAAGTGGCGAAAATTTACGTTTATTATGGGCTTCGGAAGTGGGCGTGGCAAAATGACTCGACAGCGCCACCTAGAAAAATTAAACGGACGAGCCCCCAATCCATGAATCACGCACATGCACGAAAATTGGCACACACCTCAAACATGCCAAAACATACGAAAAAGTCTCTTGGAGCCAAATCTCAAACCCAACATGAAGTCGGATATTTTTAACTTCCTGCGGCGAAAAAGTGGCGTTTTTGCCAATTCCAAGCATTGTATTTTAACGAACTTCTCCTTGGGATTTTATCCGATCAACACCAAAATTGGGTTTTGTCATCTAAAGGCCTTGGCAATGTTAAATTGCGAAGCTTTAGAGTTTTCGTCGATGGGCGTGTCCGTGGCGGCCTCGCAAACTTTGACGATTCGCCACAAAACAGGAAGTCGTTATAACTCAGGCATGCATTATCAGATCTGCCTCAAAATTCACACGCTTGATAAGCGTCCTGACCTGAACACGTTTACATGCCAATATCCAGATACAGTTACAGCGCCACCTGCTGGCCACAGGAAATGACATGATTTACGGAATTACAAACTCCTCCCACAAATTTTTTCGTATCAACACCAAAATTGAGTGGTGTTATCTGAAAGCTCTAGCGATGTTATATTGTGAAGATCTAGAGTTTTCGCAGAGGGGTGTGTCCGTGGCGGTTTGACAAACCTCAACGCTTCGCCATGGAACAGGAAGTCCTTATAACACAACCACACAATGTCCGATCTGCCTGAAACTTCACATGGTTGATAAACGTCATCTCTTGAACACATCCACATAACAATATTGAAGTGGGCGTGGCAAAATGACTCGACAGCGCCACCTAGAAAAATTAAACGGACGAGCCCCCGATCTACGAATCACGCACATGCACAAAAATTGGCACACACCTCAAACATGCCAAAACATACGAAAAAGTCTCTTGGAGCCAAATCTCAAACCCAACAGGAAGTCGGATATTTTTAACTTCCTGTGGCGAAAAAGTGGCGCTTTTGCCATTTTCAGGCGTTGTATTTTAACGAACTCCTCCTAGGGATTTTATCTGATAAACACCAAAATTGGGTTTTGTCATCTTAAAGCCTTGGTGATGTTAAATTGCGAAGCTTTAGAGTTTTCATCGATGGGCGTGTCCGTGGCGGCCTCGCAAACTTTGATGATTCGCCAAAAAACAGGAAGTCTTTATAACTCAGGGATGCATTATTCGATCTGCCTCAAAATTCACACGTTTAATAACAGTCCTGACCTGATCAGGTTTACGTGCCGATATCCAGTTACGGTTATAGCGCCACCTGCTGGCCACAGGAAATGTCATGTTTGACACTATAACAAACTCCTCCCACAAACTTTACCGTATCAGCACCAAAATAGAGTGGTGTCATCTGAAAGCTCTAGCGATGACATATTGTAAAGATCTAGAGTTTTTGCAGAGGGGCGTGTCTGTGGCGGCATGACAAACCTCAACGCTTCGCCATGGAACAGGAATTTCTTATAACTTAACCACACAATGTCTGATCTGCCTGAAACTTCACATGGTTGATGAAAGTCCTCTCTTGAGCACATCTACATAGTAATATTGAGTCAGAGTCATAGCGCCACCTGCTGGCAGAAGGAATTTTGGCTTGTAACTCAGCCACACAATGTCAGATCTGCCTAAAATGTCACATGGTTGATGAAAGTCCTCTCCTAAACACATCTACATAATAATATTGAGTCTGTAATAGCGCCACCTGCTGGCAGAATGTAGTTTGTCTTAAAACACAATCTCCACACAATCTCTGATCTGCCTGAAACTTCACATGGTTAATAAAAGTCCGCTCCTGAACACATCCACATAACAATATTGAGTCAGTCATAACGCCACCTGCTGGCAGAAGGTAGTTTGGCTTATAACTCAGCCACACAATGTCCCATGTGCCTGAAACTTCACATGGTTGATAAGATTCCTCTCCGGAAGACATCTACATGCCAATCTCAAGTCACAGTTATAGCGCCACCTGCTGACAGGAGGAAGTTTGGCATAAATTTGTGAGTTTCTTAGATTTTTTTATATATTGGCTTAAATTATTATTGTTCGCTGTTCTCTGCCATCGTAAGGTCACCGGGCGGCGGTGAGCCCGGGTGCGAGGTCCCTATCATCGCTGCTTGCAGCTTTAATTAGGGACCGAGCACCGAAACGGTGCGTAGGCCCTATTGGAATTGCTCCGTTTTTTATTATTATTATTATTATTATTATTCCGCCCCCTATCGGGGCACTTTTGAGGGTCTAAACATGCCCGAAAACTCATGAAAATTTGCACACACACCAAACGCGGTGTAAATAGCAGGTTGATATGGGTCTCGGAAGTGGGCGTGGCAAAATGACTCGACAGCGCCACCTAGAAAAATTAAACGGACGAGCCCCCGATACACGAATCACGCACATGCACGAAAATTGGCACACACCTCAAACACGCCAAAACATACGAAAAAGTCTCTTGGAGCTATATCTCAAACCCAACAGGAAGTCGGATATTTTTAACTTCCTGCGGCGAAAAAGTGGCGTTTTTGCCATTTCCAGGCGTTGTATTTTAACGAACTCCTCCTAGGGATTTTATCCGATCGACACCAAAATTAGGTTTTGTCATCTAAAGGCCTTGGCAATGTTAAATTGCGAAGCTTTAGAGTTTTCGTCAATAGGCGTGTCCGTGGCGGCCTCGCAAACTTTGACGATTCGCCACAAAACAGGAAGTCGTTATAACTCAGGCATGCATTATCCGATCTGCCTCCAAATTCACACGCTTGATAAGAGTCCTGACCTGAACACGTTTACATGCCGATATCCAGATACAGTTATAGCGCCACCTGCTGGCCACAGGAAATGACATGTTTTACATCGTAACAAACTCCTCCCACAAATTTTTTCGTATCAGCACCAAATTTGGGTTGTGTTATCTGAAAGCCCTAGCGATGATATATTGTGAAGATCTAGAGTTTTCGCAGAGGGGCGTGTCCGTGGCGGCATGACAAACCTCAACGCTTCGCCATGGAACAGGAAGTCCTTATAACTCAAGCACACAATGTCCGATCTGCCTGAAACTTCACATGGTTGATAAACGTCATCTCTTGAACACATCCACATAACAATAATGAAGTGGGCGTGGCAAAATGACTCGACAGCGCCACCTATAAAAATTAAACGGACGAGCCCCTGATCTACGAATCATGCACATGCACGAAAATTGGCACACACCTTAAACACGCCAAAACATACGAAAAAGTCTCTTGGATCCACATCTCAAACCCAACAGGAAGTCAGATATTTTTAACTTCCTGCGGCAAATAAGTGGCATTTTTGCCATTTCCAGGCTTTGTATCTTAACGAACTCCTCCTAGGGATTTTATGCTATCGACACCAAAATTGGGTTTTGTCATCTAAAGGCCTTGGCGATGTTAAATTGCGAAGCTTTAGAGGTTTTGTCGATGGGCGTGTCCGTGGCGGCCTTGCAAACTTTGACGATTCGCCACAAAACCGGAATTCATTATAACTCAGGCATGCATTATCCGATCTGCCTCAAAATTCACATGTTTAATAAGAGTCCTGACCTGAACACGTTTACATGCCAATATCTAGATAGAGTTATAGCGCCACCAGCTGGCCACAGGAAATGGCATGTTTTACATTGTAACATACTACTTCACCAAATTTTATTGTATCAGCACCAAAATTGGGTGTTGTTATCTGAAAGCTCTAGCGATGATATATTGTGAAGATCTAGAGTTTTTGCAGAGGGGTGTGTCCGTGGCGGCATGACAAACCTCAACGCTTCGCCATGGAACAGGAAGTCCTTATAACTACACCACACAATGTCTGATCTGCCTGAAACTTCATATGGTTGATAAAATTCCTCTCCTGAACACATCCACATAACAATATTGAGTCAGTCATAGCGCCACCTGCTGGCAGAAGGTAGATTGGCTCATAACTTAGCCACACAATGTCTGACCTGCCTGAAACTTCACATGGTTGATTAAATTCTTCTACTGAAGGCATCTACATGCCAATCTTAAGTCACAGTTATAGCGCCACTTGCTGGCAGAAGGTAGTTTGCATTATAACTCAACCACACAATATCCGATCAGCCTGAAACTTCACATGGTTGATGAAAGTACTCTCCCGTGCACATCTACATAATTA
The DNA here is from genome assembly GCF_052040795.2 of Danio rerio. NCBI lineage: Eukaryota > Metazoa > Chordata > Actinopteri > Cypriniformes > Danionidae > Danio > Danio rerio. Next base: position 44,440,868 of record NC_141023.1, on the reverse strand, counting down.
TATTGAGTCTCTAATAGCGCCACCTGCTGGTAGAAGGTAGTTTGGCTTATAACTCAGCCACACAATGTCTGATCTGCCTGAAACTATACATGGTTGATTAAATTCCTCTCTTGAAGACATCTATATGCCAATATGGAGTCACAGTCATAGCGCCACCTGCTGGCAACGGGAAATTAAATATAACTCAGCCGAACAATGTCAGATCTGGCTGAAAAATCACATGGTGGATAAGATTCCTCTACTGAAGGCATCTACATGCCAATCTTGAGTCACAGTCATAGCGCCACCTGCTGGCAGAATGTAGTTTGCATTATAACTCAACCACACAAAATGTGATCAGCCTGAAACTTCACATGGTTGATAAAAGTCTTCTCCTGAACACATCCACATAACAAAATTAAATCATTCATAGCACCACCTGCTGGCAGAAGGTAGTTTGGCTTACAAATCAGCCACAAAATGACTGATCTGCCTGAAAATTCACATGGTTGATAAGAATTCTCTCCTGAAAACATCTACATGCCAATCTTGAGTCACAGTCATAGTGCCACCTGGTGACAGGAGGAAGTTTGACATAAATTTGTGATTTTCTCGGGTTCTTTATATACATCGGCTTAAATTAATATTGTTCGCTGTTCTCTGTCATCCTGAGGCCACCGGGCGGCGGTGAGCCCGGGTGCGAGGTCCCTATCATCGCTGCTTGCAGCTTTAATTATTCTTCTTCTTCTTCTTCCGCGGAATGAATCGCGGTTTTGAGGGGCTAAACATGCCCGAAAACTCACGAAACTTTGCACACGCCTCAGAAGTGGCGAAAATTTACGTTTATTATGGGCTTCGGAAGTGGGCGTGGCAAAATGACTCGACAGCGCCACCTAGAAAAATTAAAAGGACGAGCCCCTGATCCACGAATCACGCACATGCACGAAAATTGGCACACACCTCAAACATGCCAAAACATACGAAAAAGTCTCTTGGAGCCATATCTCAAACCCAACAGGAAGTCAGATATTTTTAACTTCCTGCGGCGAAATAGTGGCGTTTTTGCCATTTCCAGGCGTTGTATTTTAACGAACTCCTCCTAGGGATTTTATCCGATCGACACCAAAATTGGGTTTTGTCATCTAAAGGCATTGGCGATGTTAAATTGCGAAGCTTTAGAGTTTTCGTCGATGGGCGTGTCCGTGGCGGCCTCGCAAACTTTGACGATTCGCCACAAAAGAGGAAGTCGTTATAACTCAGGCATGCATTATCAGATCTGCCTCAAAATTCACACGCTTGATAAGCGTCCTGACCTGAACATGTTTACATGCCACTATCCAGATACAGTTACAGCGCCACCTGCTGGCCACAGGAAATGACATGATTTACGGAGTTATAAACTCCTCCCACAAATTTTATCGTATCAACACCAAAATTGAGTGGTGTTATCTGAAAGCTCTAGTGATGTTATATTGTGAAGATCTAGAGTTTTCGGAGAGGGGCGTGTCTGTGGCGGCATGACAAACCTCAATGCTTCGCCATGGAACAGGAAGTCCTTATAACTCAACCACACAATGTCCGATCTGCCTGAAACTTCACATGGTTGATAAACCTCATCTCTTGAACACATCCACATAACAATATTGAAGTGGGCGTGACAAAATGACTCGACAGCGCCACCTAGAAAAATTTTACGGACGAGCCCCCGAGCTACGAATCACGCACATGCACGAAAATTGGCACACACCTCAAACATGCCAAAACATACGAAAAAGTCTCTTGGGGCCATATCTCAAACCCAACAGGAAGTCAGATATTATTAACTTCCTGCGGCGAAAAAGTGGCATTTTTGCCATTTCCAGGCGTATTTTAACGAACTCCTCCTAGGGATTTTATTTAATCAACACCAAAATTGGGTTTTGTCATCTTAAAGCCTTGGTGATAATAAATTGCGAAGCTTTAGAGTTTTCATAGATGGGTGTGTCCGTGGCGGCCTCGCAAACTTTGATGATTCGCCACAAAACAGGAAGTCGTTATAACTCAGGCATGCAATATTCGATCTGCCTCAAAATTCACACATTTAATAACAGTCCTGACCTGAACAGGTTTATGTGCTGATATCCAGTTACAGTTATAGCGCCACCTGCTGGCCACAGGAAATGACATGTTTGACACTGTAACAAACTCCTTCCACAAACTTTCCCGTATCAGCACCAAAACAGAGTGGTGTCATCTAAAAGCTCTAGCGATGATATATTGTGAAGATCTAGAGTTTTTGCAGAGGGGCGTGTCTGTGATAGCATGACAAACCTCAACGCTTCGCCATGGAACAGGAAGTTATTATAACTGAACCACACAATGTCTGATCTGCCTGAAACTTCACATGATTGATAAAAGTCCTCTACTGAAGACATGTACATAACAATATTAAGTCAGTCATAGCGCCACCTGCTGGCAGAAGGTAGTTTGTCTTGTAACTCGGCCACACAATGTCCGATCTGCCTGAAACTTCACATGGGTGATGAAAGTCCTCTCCTGAGCACATGTACATAATAATATTGAGTCAGAGTCATAGCGCCACCTGCTGGCAGAAGGAAGTTTGGCTTGTAACTCGGCCACACAATCTCTGATCAGCCTGAAACTTCACATGGTTGATAAAAGTCCACTCCTGAACACATCCACATAACAATATTGAGTCATTCATAACTCCACCTGCTGGCAGAAGGTAGTTTGGCTTATAACTCAGCCACACATTGTCCCATGTGCCTGAAACTTCACATGGTTGATAAGGTTCCTCTCCGGAAGACATCTACATGCCAATTGTGAGTCACAGTTATAGCGCCACCTGCTGGCAATAGAAAGTTTGGCATAAATGTGTGATTTTCTTAGATTTTTAAAAATATATTGGCTTAAATTATTATTGTTCACTGTTCTCTGTCAATCGTAAGGCCACCAGGCGGCGGTGAGCCCGGGTGCGAGGTCCCTATCATCGCTGCTTGCAGCTTTAATTAGGGACCGAGCACCGAAACGGTGCGTAGGCCCTATTGGAATTGCTCCGTTTTTTATTATTATTATTATTATTATTATTATTATTCCGCCCCCTATCGGGGCACTTTTGAGGGTCTAAACATGCCCGAAAACTCATGAAAATTTGCACACACACCAAACCCGGTGTAAATAGCAGGTTGATATGGGTCTCGGAAGTGGGCGTGGCAAAATGACTCGACAGCGCCACCTAGAAAAATTAAACGGACGAGCCCCCGATCCACGAATCACACACATGCACGAAAATTGGCACACACCTCAAACACGCCAAAACATACGAAAAAGTCTCTTGGAGCCATATCTCAAACCCAACAGGAAGTCAGACATTTTTGACTTCCTGCGGCGAAAAAGTGGCGTTTTTGCCATTTCCAGGCGTTGTATTTTAACGAACTCCTCCTAGGGATTTTATCCGATCGACACCAAAATTGGGTTTTGTCATCTAAAGGCCTTGGCGATGTTAAATTGCGAAGCTTTAGAGTTTTCGTCAATGGGCGTGTCCGTGGCGGCCTCGCAAACTTTGACAATTCGCCACAAAACAGGAAGTCGTTATAACTCAGGCATGCATTACCCGATCTGCCTCAAAAATCACACGTTTGATAAGAGTCCTGACCTGAACACGTTTACATGCCAATATCCAGATACAGAAATAGCGCCACCTACTGGCCACAGGAAATGACATGTTTTACACTGTAACAAACTCCTCCCACAAATTTTATGGTATCAGCACCAAAATTGAGTGGTGTCATCTGAAAGCTCTATCGGTGATATATTGTAAAGATCTAGAGTTTTCGGAGAGGGGTGTGTCCGTAGCGGCATGACAAACCTCAACGCTTCGCCAAGGAACAGGAAGTCCTCATAACTCAACCACACAAAGTCTGATCAGCCTGAAACTTCACATGGTTGATAAACGTCATCTCTTGAACACATCCACATAACAATATTGAAGTGGGCGTGGCAAAATCACTCGACAGCGCCACCTAGAAAAATTAAACGGACGAGCCCCTGATCTACGAATCACGCACATGCGCGAAAATTGGCACACACCTCAAACACGCCAAAACATACAAAAAAGTCTCTTGGAGCCATATCTCAAACCCAACAGGAAGTCGGATATTTTTTACTTCCTGCTGCAAATAAGTGGCATTTTTGCCATTTTCAGGCGTTGTATCTTAACAAACTCCTCCTAGGGATTTTATGCTATCGACACCAAAATTGGGTTTTGTCATCTAAAGGCCTTGGCTATGTTAAATTGCGGAGCTTTATAGTTTTTGTCGATGGGCGTGTCCGTGGCGGCCCCGCAAACTTTGACGATTCGCCACAAAACCGGAAGTCATTATAACTTAGGCATGCATTATCCGATCTGCCTCAAAATTCACATGTTTAATAAGAGTCCTGACCTGAACACGTTTACATGCCAATATCCAGATACAGTTATAGCGCCACCTGCTGGCCACAGGAAATGTCATGATTTACAGAGTAATAAACTCCTCCCACTATTTTTTTTTGTATCAGCACCAAGTTTGGTGGGTTGTTATCTGAAAGCTTAAGTGATGACATATTGTCAAGATCTAGAGTTTTTGCAGAGGGGTGTGTCCGTGGCGGCATGACAAACCTCAACACTTTGCCGTGGAACAGGAAGTCCTTATATCTCAACCACACAAAGTCAGATCAGCCTGAAACTTCACATGGCTCATAAAAGTCCTCTTCTGAACACATCGCCAAAACAGTAATGAGTCAGTCATAACGCCACCTGCTGGCAGAAGGTAGATAGGCTTATAACTCAGCCAAACAACATCCGATCTGCCTGAAACTTCACATGGTTGATTAAATTCCATTACTGAAGGCATCTACATGCCAATCTTAAGTCACAGTTATAGCGCCACCTGCTGAGAGGAGGAGGTTTGGCATAATTCTGTGATTTTCTTAGATTTTTTTAATTTATTGGCTTAAATTAATATTGTTCGCTGTTCTCTGTCATCGTAAGGTCACCGGGCGGCGGTGAGCCCGGGTGCGAGGTCCCTATCATCGCTGCTTGCAGCTTTAATATTATTATTATTATTCTCCTCCGGAATGAATCGCGATTTTGAGGGGCTAAACATGCCAGAAAACTCACGCAACTTTGCACACGCCTCAGAAGTGGCGAAAATTTACGTTTGTTAAGGGCTTCGGAAGTGGGCGTGGCAAAATGACTCGACAGCGCCACCTAGAAAAATTAAACGGACGAGCCCCCGATCCACGAATCACGCACATGCACGAAAATTGGCACACACCTCAAACATGCCAAAACATACGAAAAAGTCTCTTGGAGCCATATCTCAAACCCAACAGGAAGTCGGATATTTTTTACTTCCTGCGGCGAAAAAGTGGCGTTTTTGCCATTTCCAGGCGTTGTATTTTAACGAACTCCTCCTAGGGATTTTATCCGATCGACACCAAAATTGGGTTTTGACATCTAAAGGCCTTGGCGATGTTAAATTGCGAAGCTTTAGAGTTTTCGTCGATGGGCGTGTCCGTGGCGGCCTCGCAAACTTTGACGATTCGCCACAAAACAGGAAGTCGTTATAACTCAGGCATGCATTATCCGATCTGCCTCAAAATTCACACGTTTGATAACAGTCCTGATAAGAACACGTTTACATGCCGATATCCAGATGCAGATATAGCGCCACCTGCTGGCCACAGGAAATGACATGTTTTACATCGTAACAAACTCCTCCCACAAATTTTTTCGTATCAGCACCAAATTTGGGTTGTGTTATCTGAAAGCCCTAGCGATGTTATATTGTGAAGATCTAGAGTTTTCGGAGAGGGGCGTGTCCGTGGCGGCATGACAAACCTCAACGCTTCGCCATGGAACAGGAAGTCCTTATAACTCAACCACACAATGTCCGATCTGCCTGAAACTTCACATGGTTGATAAAAGTCCTCTCCTGAACACATCTACATAACAATATTGAAGTGGGCGTGGCAAAATGACTCGACAGCGCCACCTATAAAAATTAAACGGACGAGCCCCTGATCTACGAATCACGCACATGCACGAAAATTGGCACACACCTTAAACATGCCAAAACATACAAAAAAGTCTCTTGGAGCCATATCTCAAACCCAACAGGAAGTTGGATATTTTTAACTTCCTGCGGCAAATAAGTGGCATTTTTGCCATTTCCAGGCTTTGAATCTTAACGAACTCCTCCTAGGGATTTTATCCTATCGACACCAAAATTGGGTTTTGTCATCTAAAGGCCTTGGCGATGTTAAATTGCGAAGCTTTAGAGGTTTTGTCGATGGGCGTGTCCGTGGCGGCCTCGCAAACTTTAACGATTCGCCACAAAACCGGAAGTCATTATAACTCAGGCATGCATCATCCGATCTGCCTCAAAATTCACATGTTTAATAAGAGTCCAGACCAGAACACGTTTACATGCCAATATCCAGATACAGTTATAGCGCCACCTGCTGGCCACAGAAAATGTCATGATTTACAAAGTAATAAACTCATCCCACAATTTTTTTCATATTAGCACCAAATTTGGTTGGTTGTGTATCTGAAAGGTCAAGCGATGATATATTGTGAAGATCTAGAGTTTTTGCAGAGGGGCGTGTCTGTGGTGGCATGACAAACCTCAACGCTTCGCCGTGGAACAGGAAGTCCTTATAACTCAACCACACAATGTCTGATCTGCCTGAAACTTCACATGATTGATAAAAGTCCTCTCCTGAACACATCTACATAACAATATTGAGTCAGTCATAGCGCCACCTGCTGGCGGAAGGTAATTTGGCTTATAACTCGGCCACACAATGTCCGATCTGCCTGAAACTTTACATGGTTGATGAAAGTCCTCCCCTGAGCACATCTACATAATAATATTGAGTCATAGTCATAGCTCCACCTGCTGGCAGAAGGAAGTTTGGCTTGTAACTGGGCCACACAATGTCAGATCTTTCTAAAATGTCACATGGTTGATGAAAGTCCTCTCCAGAGCACATCTACATAATAATATTGAGTCTTTAATAGCGCCACCTGCTGGCAGAATGTAGTTTGTCTTTTAACACAATCTCTGATCTACCTGAAACTTCACATGGTTGATAAAAGTCCGCTCCTGAACACATCCCCATAACAATATTGAGTCAGTCATAACGCCACCTGCTGGCAGTAGGTAGTTTGGCTTATAACTCAGCCACACAATGTCCCATGTGCCTGAAACTTCACATGGTTGATAAGATTACTCTCCGGTTGACATCTACATGCCAATCTTGAGTCACAGTTATGGCGCCACCTGCTGACAGGAGGAAATTTGGCATAAATCTGTGATTTTCTTTAAATTTTTAAAAATATATTGGCTTAAATTATTATTGTTCGCTGTTCTTTGTCATCGTAAGGTCACCGGGCGGCGGTGAGCCCGGGTGTGAGGTCCCTATCATCGCTGCTTGCAGCTTTAATTAGGGACCGAGCACCGAAACGGTGCGTAGGCCCTATTGGAATTGCTCCGTTTATTATTATTATTATTATTATTATTATTATTATTATTATTATTATTATTATTATTATTATTATTATTATTATTATTCTCCTCCGGAATGAATCGCGATTTTGATGGGCTAAACATGCCCGAAAACTCACGGAACTTTGCACACGCCTCAGAAGTGGCGAAAATTTACGTTTATTATGGGTCTCGGTAGTGGGTGTGGCAAAATGACTCGACAGCGCCACCTAGAAAAATTAAACTGACGAGCCCCCGATCTACGAATCACGCACATGCACGAAAAATGGCACACACCTCAAACATGCCAAAACATACGAAAAAGTCTCTTGGAGCCATATCTCTAACCCAACAGGAAGTCGGATATTTTTGACTTCCTGCGGCGAAAAAGTGGCGTTTTTGCCATTTCCAGGCGTTGTATTTTAACGAACTCCTCCTAGGGATTTTATCCGATCGACACCAAAATTGGGTTTTGTCATCTAAAGGCCTTGGTGATGTTAAATTGCGAAGCTTTAGAGTTTTCGTCGATGGGCGTGTCCATGGCGGCCTCGCAAAGTTTGACGATTCGCCACAAAACAGGAAGTCGTTATAACTCAGGCATGCATTATCATATCTGCCTCAAAATTCACACGCTTGATAAGAGTCCTGACCTAAACAGGTTTACATGCCGATATCTATATACAGATATAGCGCCACCTGCTGGCCACAGGAAATGAAATGATTTACAGAGTAATAAACTCCTCCCACAAATTTTTTCGTATCAGCACCAAATTTGGGTTGTGTTATCTGAAAGCTCTAGCGATGATATATTGTGAAGATCTAGAGTTTTGGCAGAGGGGCGTGTCCGTGGCGGCATGACAAACCTCAACGCTTCGCCATGGAATAAGAAGACCTTATAACTCAACCACACAAAGTCCGATCTGCCTGAAACTTCACATGGTTGATAAAAGTCCTCTCCTGAACACATCCCCATAACAATAATTAAGTGGGCGTGGCAAAATGACTCGACAGCGCCACCTAGAAAAATTAAACGGACAAGCCCCTGATCTACGAATCACGCACATGCACGAAAATTGTCACACACCTCAAACACGGCAAAACATACGAAAAAGTCTCTTGGAGCCATATCTCAAACCCAACAGGAAGTCGGATATTTTTAACTTCCTGCGGCAAATAAGTGGCATTTTTGCCATTTCCAGGCGTTGCATCTTAACGAACTCCTCCTAGGGATTTTATGCTATCGACACCAAAATTGGGTTTTGTCATCTAAAGGCCTTGGCGATGTTAAATTGCGAAGCTTTAGAGTTTTTGTCGATGGGCGTGTCCGTGGCGGCCTCGCAAACTTTGATGATTCGCCACAAAACCGGAAGTCATTATAACTCAGGCATGCATTATCCGATCTGCCTTAAAATCCACACGTTTAATAAGAGTCCAGACCAGAACACATTTACATGCCAATATCCAGATACAGTTATAGCGCCACCTGCTGGCCACAGGAAATTACATGATTTACAGAGTAATAAACTCCTCCCACAAATTTTTTTCGTATCAGCACCAAAATTGAGTGGTGTTATCTGAAAGCTCTAGCGATGTTATATTGTGAAGATCTAGAGTTTTCGCAGAGGGGTGTGTCCGTGGCGGTATGACAAACCTCAACGCTTCGCCATGGAACAGGAAGTCCTTATAACACAACCACACAATGTCCGATCTGCCTGAAACTTCACATGGTTGATAAACGTCATCTCTTGAACACATCCACATAACAATATTGAAGTGGGCGTGGCAAAATGACTCGACAGCGCCACCTAGAAAAATTAAACGGACGAGCCCCCGATCTACGAATCACGCACATGCACAAAAATTGGCACACACCTCAAACATGGCAAAACATACGAAAAAGTCTCTTGGAGCCATATCTCAAACCCAACAAGAAGTCGGATATTTTTAACTTCCTGTAGCCAAAAAGTGGCTCTTTTGCCATATTCAGGCGTTGTATTTTAACAAACTCCTCCTAGGGATTTTATCTGATAATTACCAAAATTGGGTTTTGTCATCTTAAAGCCTTGGTGATGTTAAATTGCGAAGCTTTAGAGTTTTCATAGATGGGCGTATCCGTGGCGGCCTCGCAAACTTTGATGATTCGCCACAAAACAGGAAGTCTTTATAACTCTGGCATGCAATATTCGGTCTGCCTCAAAATTCACACATTTAATAACAGTCCTGACCTGATCAGGTTTTTGTGCCGATATCTAGTTACAGTTATAGCGCCACCTGCTGGCCACAGGAAATGACATGTTTGACACTGTAACAAACTCCTTCCACAAACTTTCCCGTATCAGCACCAAAATAGAGTGGTGTCATCTGAAAGCTCTAGCGATGATATATTGTGAAGATCTAGAGTTTTTGCAGAAGGGCGTGTCCGTGGCGGCATGACAAACCTCAACGCTTCGCCATGGAACAGGAATTTCTTATAACTCAACCACACAATGTCCGATCTGCCTGAAACTTCACATGGTTGATGAAAGTCCTCTTCTGAACACATCCACATAACAATATTGAGTCAGTCATAGCGCCACCTGCTGGCAGAAGAAATTTTGGCTTGTAACTCGGCCACACAATGTCAGATCTGCCTAAAATGTCACATGGTTGATGAAAGTCCTCTCCTAAACACATCTACATAATAATATTGAGTCTTTCATAGCGCCACCTGCTGGCAGAATGTAGTTTGTCTTAAAACAAAATCTCCACACAATCTCTGATCTGCCTGAAACTTCACATGGTTGATAAAAGTCCGCTCCTGAACACATCCACATAACAATATTGTGTCAGTCATAATGCCACCTGCTGGCAGAAGGTAGTTTGGCTTATAACTCAGCCACACAATGTCCCATGTGCCTGAAACTTCACATGGTTGATAACATTCTTCTCCGGAAGACATCTACATGCCAATCTTAAGTCACAGTTATAGCGCCACCTGCTGACAGGAGGAAGTTTGGCATAAATCTGTGATTTTCTTAGATCTTTTTTTATATATTGGCTTAAATTATTATTGTTCGCTGTTCTCTGTCATCGTAAGGTCACCGGGCGGCGGTGAGCCTGGGTGCGAGGTCCCTATCATCGCTGCTTGCAGCATTAATTATTATTATTATTCTTCTCTCCAATGAATCGCGATTTTGAGGGGCTAAACATGCCCGAAAACTCACGCAACTTTGCACACGCCTCAGAAGTGGCGAAAATTTACGTTTTTTATGGCCTTCGGAAGTGGGCGTGGCAAAATGACTCAACAGCGCCACCTAGAAAAATTAAACGGACAAGCCCCCGATCCACGAATTACGCACATGCACGAAAATTGGCACACACCTCAAACATGCCAAAACATACGAAAAAGTCTCTTGGAGCCATATCTCAAACCCAACAGGAAGTTGGATATTTTTGACTTCCTGCGGCGAAAAAGTGGCGTTTTTGCCATTTCCAGGCGTTGTATTTTAACGAACTCCTCCTAGGGATTTTATCCGATCGACACCAAAATTGGGTTTTGTCATGTAAAGGCCTTGGCGATGTTAAATTGCGAAGCTTTAGAGTTTTTGTCGATGGGCGTGTCCGTGGCGGCCTCGCAAACTTTGACGATTCGCCACAAAACAGGAAGTCGTTATAACTCAGGCATGCATTATCTGATCTGCCTCAAAATTCACACGTTTCATAAGAGTCCTGACCTGAACACGTGTACATGCCGATATCCAGATACAGTTATAGCGCCACCTGCTGGCTACAGGAAATGACATGTTTTACATTGTAACAAACTCCTCCCACAAATTTTATTGTATCAGCACCAAAATTGGGTGGTGTTATCTGAAAGCTCTAGCGATGACATAATGTGAAGATCTAGAGTTTTCGCGGAGGGGCGTGTCCGTGGCGGCATGACAAGCCTCAACGCTTCACCACGGGACAGGAAGTCCTTATAACTCAACCACACAATGTCCAATCTGCCTGAAACTTCACATGGTTAATAAAAGTCCTCTCCTGAACACATCCACATAACCATAATGAAGTGGGCGTGGCAAAATGACTCAACAGCGCCACCTATAAAAATTAAACGGATGAGCCCCCGATCTACGAATCACGCACATGCACGAAAAATGGCACACACCTCAAACATGCCAAAACATACGAAAAAGTCTCTTGGAGCCATATCTCAAACCCAACAGGAAGTCGGATATTTTTAACTTCCTGTGGCGAAAAAGTGGCGTTTTTGCCATTTTCAGGCGTTGTATTTTAACGAACTCCTCCTAGGGATTTTATCTGATTGACACCAAAATTGGGTTTTGTCATCTTAAAGCCTTGGTGATGTTAAATTGCGAAGCTTTAGAGTTTTCATCGATGGGCGTGTCCGTGGCGGCCTCGCAAACGTTGATGATTCGCCACAAAACAGGAAGTCGTTATAACTCAGGCATGCAATATTCGATCTGCCTCAAATATCACACGCTTGATAAGAGTCCTGACCTGAACAGGTTTACGTGCCGATATCCAGTTACAGTTATAGCGCCACCTGCTGGCCACAGGAAATGAAATGTTTGACACTGTAACAAACTCCTTCCACAAACTTTCCCGTATCAGTACCAAAATAGAGTGGTGTCATCTGAAAGCTGTAGCGATGATATATTGTGAAGATCTAGAGTTTTTGCTGAGGGGCGTGTCTGTGGTGGCATGACAAACCTCAACGCTTCGCCATGGAACAGGAAGTTATTATAACTCAACCACACAATGTCTGATCTGCCTGAAACTTCACATGATTGATGAAAGACCTCTTCTGAACACATCTACATAACAATATTGAGTCAGTCATAGCGCCACCTGCTGGCAGAAGGTACATTTGGCTTATAACTCAACCACACAAACTCCGATCTGCCTGAAACTTCACATGGTTGATTAAATTCCATTACTGAAGGCATCTACATGCCAATCATGAGTCACAGTTATAGTGCCACCTGCTGGCAGATGGTAGTTTGCAGTATAACTCAACCACACAAAGTCCGATCTGGCTGAAACTTCACAAGGTTGATAAAAGTCCTCTCCTGAACACATCTACATAACAACATTGAGTCTGTCATAGCGCCACCTGCCGACAAAAGGCAGTTTGGCTTATAACTCTGAAAAACAATGTCCGATCTGCCTATAACTTCACATTGTTGATAAGTTTCCTCTCCTGAAGACATCTACATACCAATCATGAGTCACAGTGATAGCGCCTCCTGCTGATAGGAGGAAATTTGGCATAAATCTGTGATTTTCTCAGATTTTTTTAACATATCGGCTTAAATTATTACTGTTCGCTGTTCTCTGTCATCCTGTGGCCACCGGGCGGCGGTGAGCCCGGGTGCGAGGTCCCTATCATCGCTGCTTGCAGCTTTAATTATTATTATTATTATAAGTTCCATTACAGTGTTTATCAGTGTCCTGTGCGGCTCCAACCACATCACGCCTTTCTATTGTTGAGTAAAAGTAATAGGTACAATTATAATCCTATCTTACTCCATAATAATAATAATACTAATAATAATACTAATAATAATAATAATAATAATAATGATAAAAATACTTTACTTTATTTAAAAAGTAACAAAGTAATCACAATTGTTATCCCACAGTGGCCTACTTGTTTCTGTACTTCGAAATTTGTTTAATATTGCTGTATCATATTCCACTCTGAGAAATATGTTCACCCTATTAGCTGGCAACAGCCAAAAATGTGGAGATCCTGCAAGAGAACCTGGTGCCCTTCTTTTCTCTTAGCCCTAAAAAATGCAAGGGAACGGCGGAGCCAGCTTTCTTTCAACTTTCATCCCTGCGATTCTAATGCCAAATTCAGTTGAGCTGTGCAGTGTTTAACCTCTCCACCCGCAGATCCCCACGGCTCGGGCTGGAATCTCCTCACAGAAATGAAAGCAGTGGTGGGTGTCGCTCGGGGAGTTGAATGAGGAATGCTGAATGACGCTCAGATAATTGGGGCCTGCTGGAGCTCTGTCTTTCCCTCTCTCCTGCGCTTAGATCAAGGGGACAGGAATAGAAGAGGGGGGAAAGGCTTACTCAGCACAGACGAGCAGCTTTAAGAGCACCGACACACTCACCGGTGTACAGAAACAGAGGCAGCTGTGCAAACTCATCATGCGCTTTAATTACCTCTAGTCTGTTACATGGTCAACAAAGGGATGATAACTAACACAACTCTGCTCATTATAAACAACTGACAATGCAAAAAAGATTGGTGTTTACAGTTTAAAATAAAGCCTAGTGATTTGTTTTTCAGATTTGGAGGCTTAAGGGGATTTGTGCAGACTGAAAAGATGTTTGGAAACTCACTCATTGTAGTTATTTATTTTATGTTTTTATTATTTTAATTATACAGCTAAATGTTGCAAATATATAATTTTATATAAATTATGTAATATAACATTTATACTGACAAGACAAATTGTGTGTGTGAGAAAGAGAGAGCAGGAAAGAGTGAAGCTTACACATGACAAATTTTAAATAATTCGTTATCTTTAATATTACTGTATATTAGTTTAAGATCTACATTTTTTAATTTTTTTTTATTTATTTCAGATTGCCAAACCAGTTTGTGATTTTTTTTAATCTAAAATATTCATCTACTATTTGTTAGTTTGTTTATTATTTTTTTTATTTATTTTTTTAACAGTATCACTTTATTTTGAAGGACCCTTTAATGCATTTTGTTGAATTTAAGTTGTATTGCGTTTAATGCAAACTAATTCTCATTAAATTATAGTAGACTTTTAGGTTGGAGTTAGTTTTAGGGTTAGTGTAAGTTGACATGCTTGTGAAGTTTCTTATAGTCAGTTAAATGTGTTGAAGGAGCAGTATCAGCAGATATTAGGCAGACAAGGTTACTAATTCTCAAATGATAAGTAATTGGCATGTAGTTGCAATAAAACTTTTAGTCAACAAAATGTGGAATAGGGACTATCAAAATAAGTATTACCAATATTTATTATAACTGTTTAACATTTTAAATAAGCTTTTATTTCAATATTTTCCATTTTTCTATATTTTATTTAGGATTTTGCAGTTGTATGTGCTGTATTATATTATTTGTTAGTTTTATACGTTTCACATTGATAATAATAGCTCTTCAATTTATTGTATTTCAGTTCACTTTAACACTTTGCAAAAAAGGTGCGTGCGTGTCTGTGTTAATGTTACTGCATTAGTTTACATAAACAGTGAACAACAAATGAGTTATGTCACTTAATTTTTGTTAATGTTAAAAGCAAATAATGAACAAATGTAGGTAACACATTTGATACATTAAAAAAAGGTTATATTACATGAACTAATGCTTTTTGATCATTTTAATAAATGATCACATTGAAATTTTAAGGTTCTATTTGCATTTTGAATGATTTCGAGATATTGAGCTGCAAAGGTTTACATTCCATATAGCAAAAAGTATGTGTGTGTGTTTTTTTATTTTTTTTATTGATAAAAAGTCTTAAAATGTAAATAACTTTCCTACATTTCTAAAAATCCCACAATGTAAACAAGTTGTCATTTAATAAGAATATGTCAATAACTAAATTTTGACAAAAATGTCAGATATAACCTTATCATTTTAAGGTAACGGAATGTATAACAAACACGAATAACACAGAAGTTACAGCATAAGTTTCAATTTTAACACTCCAAAACTGCCATGTGATTTATATTTGTTAACTCTTTACTAACATGATTTATCATTAACAATTAGCATTTGTTAATCGAAATTTAAACCTTAATGTGAAGTGGACGCTGACACAGGTTTATTATACAGAGATGGTTAGGCAAGCAATGGTCAACACAGAAGCGAATGGGTATATGCAGATAACCCGGAGTCCTAAACAAAAACAGGCAAGTGATCAGAAGGCAGGTAGCAGACAATAGTAAACAGTAAAACAAACAAAACAAAGGAGTTTAAATTGGCAAGGCAAGGTAATGTTCACAATTCAATATAACAAGACTCAGCAATGTGTGTGTGTGTGTGTTTGTGTGTGTTTAAAAGGTGTATAAAGAGTCTGTGTAATTAGTCCTGAACAGCTTCAGCTGTGTCTGTTTGCAATCATGGGGGATCTAGGCCAGGTGTGTGAGTAAAATGCATAACTGGAACTTGTAGTCCATATACCGGAGGATTTGTAGTCCTTTAGCAATCTACCTGTTTACTAGAGCTCTGCCAGGATTGTGACAATTGTAGTGTACACTACTTCGGCATTATCTAATGTTTTGCTAACATTTTTTCATGTCAACTAACGCATTAGCTAATGATTTAACTAATGCATTAATGAAATTGAATATGTTTAGTTTACATATCAGATTTAGTATTGTGGAATAAATATGTTGTTCATTGTTAGGTCATGCTAACTAACCCATGAACAAATGCATTAGTGTATATGTAATTAAACAGTACTTAATCAGTCCTAATTATTATGCTATTTATTATTTAACACATTAATATGTATTTTGTTAACATTATGAAATATTAAATTATGCTTAACAGTTGTGTTGTTCACTGTTTATTCATATTTACTAATCTAATAATTAACATGACCTAATACACCCTTATTGTAAAGTGTTACTCATTTTACTGTACTGTACTTTAGTTTCAGATTTAAAAACGGGATTGAGCAGGATTTTATGATTATTATTTTATGATTCTTTATTTCTTTAGAAGCCTTAGTTATAATACAATAATGTGATTCAGCATATAGTAGAAAAGGGAAACTCTTTTTTTTACCTCTCTGTGAGGTAAAAAAAAATCCCTAGGGATAAAGATTTATCACATGGCGCGTACAGTACCTGCGTCTCATGCTGTCATTGTAAATGTTGTCCTTGGCGAATCGGGGGTAAAAAGCATCACTAAGTGCTGGACCTTGAGCTGGTGGCATGTTTACCCGTGAGACCTGCGGATGATGACACATGCATTTCCTTTGACTAATAAATCACCGTCGGCCTGATGTGCATCGATGGGAACGCAGTGTCAGTTTTGATACTTGATTAGCATTTCTGTCACTTTGCTTTACACTTAACATAACTCCAGCTGCGCGGCTCAATCGGAGCGGCTCGACGGCATGACAATGATGAGCCATTGCTCAGACTGACAGCCTGTCATGACAACATGTCCACTAGAGGCCAAGAGCAACTGAACGCTCTGCACCCGCCGAAAGGGCCCTCGCAGTCCAGTAATAGTCGGACGGCCGAGTGTATCAAACATCAGGCTTATTGATTCCAAAAACAGCAGGCTTACTCAACGCTTTTGGCCATTTTGGAAAGCCGTATTGACTGATTGCGAGTGGTATTAAGAGCTGTTTTAACACTAGAACTACCAGAGTTGTATATCTACTAGTAAGGCCATAGCAGTTTGTACCAAACTGTGCCAAATGTCATTTGTGGCAGACCATATTTACATTTAAAGATTATAGCGAGGTTTCAGAATGAAACTTTAAATGTCTGCTGCTATGATCTTTCTTTTTGTAATATCTAAAGGGGACATGTGTATGTGAGGTTTCAACACTAAATATTCTGCGACTATTTTTATACACTTTTAGAAATAAAGGCACACGAGTTGTCACTGGGGTGGTACCTTTTCAAAAGGTACATGTTTGTACTTTAACGGTTCATATTCATACCTCAAAAGTATGTATTAGTACCAAAAAAAATAAAAAATAAAATAAAATAAAATACGACAAACACTTTTGTACTTTTTAGGTACTAATATGTTCCCCTGAGGTATTAATATGGACTTTTTAGGTAAACATTGGTACCTCTTAAAGGGTACCACCCCAGTGACAACTTGCATACCTTTATTTCTGAGAGTGTGGATTGTCAAATTTGCCAATATTTGGCTGTGAAGAATTTGTATCTTTGTATGTTTTGTATTTGTATGTGTCTCTTTAAATGCAAATGAGCTACTGTTTTACAGACAAGGGTGGAGCCTCTACAAGGCTGTACAGGACTGTTTTTAAAGAAAGCTCCTGCTATGTTGAATTCCACACCTGAACACTTGCTATTTTTCTGTGGTCTGTGTGAGTCCTAATGCCCCAGTAAAGTGAAGGGGACACAATACTGTCAGTGAGCACCGTCTTATAGATGAAATGTTAAACTGAGGTCCTGACTCGCTGTGGTAAAGAAAAATCACAAAGCACTTCTTGTAAAGAGTAGTGGTGTGACCCTGTTGTCCTGACCAAATTTCCTCCTTCTGGTCCTTACCCATCATTACCTCCCAATAACCCCAGATGTTAATAACAACTGAGATGTGTTATTAAATTAAAAATGTTTATTAAAACAATTTTAAAAAATGTGTTTATTATTTTTATATGCCATCTAGTTTGTTTTACATTTCTCTATCAGCACAATAGAAAAAAAAAATGTGATGGGAAGAATAAATACATCTTTCATTATAAATTCCCAGTTGAGCTTCTTTCCATTTTATCCATCTTTATTTTTATAGCACTTTTAACAATGTAGATAGTGTCAAAACAGCATAGATGATGTACTTGTAAATTAAATATGTGTCAGTGAAGTTTTTTTTAAGCTCAGTTAACTTCAGTGTATTGCAAAAATTCACTGCTGAAAGCCCAAATGGTGAAGAGCTGTTCCAACGATGCTCATCTTCAGTAGTCCGTCCCAAAATAAGCAGGCCAGTGGCGACAGTGTTGAGGAACAAACTTCACAAACTGACAGAAAAAAAAAAAACCTTGAGAGAAATCACTCAGCTGGGCACAACCGTTTCTCCTCTGGCCAAACGTCTTGTGTAGAGCTATAGTCTGGGTGCCGTAGGCTTGACAACAATGGACGTACATAGTGGAGAATCTCCAGGTCTGAGTGGGTCACTGGCAGGTGTTCAAGAACTCAACCTGTTCTGTTTAAGTGTCGTTATGCACATGCTGCATGCACAGACATGCAAATTAATTTCAGTTAAATTTATCTTTATTTATAAAAGCTTATATAAAGCTTTTACAAAGTAGATTGAGGCAAAGCAGCCTAACATAGAAATTCTAGTAAATTGAAACTGCTTCAGTTCAGTTTTCAGAGTTGAAGTTCAGATTAGTTCAGTGTATTTTAAATTTCACTGCTGAAAGTCCAAACACTGAAGAGCAAATCCATTGACGTGCAGCAAAGTCCATGAAACAGAAAGTCCTGGTCCATCCATGCAGTATCTTTATGCAGTTTACATGAGGTAGATAAGTGAAAGTAGTGTGTAAAGCAGTGTTTAGACTGGTGGTGGTGTGAAGAGACCCCCCCCCCCTTCCTCCCTCTCATGATTGTGAAGCGCTTTGGGTGTATGGGCATACACAACAATTGTGCTATAAAAAAAATACACAGTACATTACATTGCATAAGTAGTGAAAAGCCTTCACATCTCGTGGCTGTGCGCTGTCAGAGAAGCTCAGAGAAGCTGGTGCATGGTTCATTGGCAGACTGAAGTAAATTCGATTTATAGCGCAGAAGGAAAATGGGAACAGCATAGTCTATTGTTTGACCACCTGTTCCTGTTCAAATTAGACAAAAACAGAATCAAAGAAAAAAAATAAACAAGAAAATAACAGAGTGAGAATGTGGTAAAATCTGAAAATGTGGTAAAAATCAGGCAAGAGCTTTTATTTTTATGGATTGCTTTTTAAAACTTTCAGTTGGTGTTTAGGGAAGTGGGTGGGCGGGACAATCTGTGCTTTTGAAAACACTATTGGTTGGGTTTTGAAAAGGAGGAAAACGGGTCAGTCGATTGGTTAGTCAGTCAAACAGTCAGTCAAACAGTCAGTCAAACAGTAATTCAACAGTGGCCTCTGATGGATTTACGCAAGAAGAGCAGGGTGCGATTTGCACTCACGAGTGAAATTGAAGATCTCAAGAAGCTTATAGAGCAACATTTGGATTCGCGAACACAAAAACTGCAAAAAAAAAAAAAAAAAAAAAAACAACATAGCTCTTGGGCCATATTTGGTGCCCTTCCTAAATGTATAGGGGTACGTTTTCAGAATGAGACTGGGTTGAAACAGCATTTTTCATGCAGAAAAAAGTAGCCTTTGCTGAAATAATATGTTGTCTGTAAGGTGTACTTCAATTAGTCTGCCATGATGATTTGTGATTTTAATACAAGTAATGGTGATAGAATAAAATACACACATATAAAAAGTAAGTGTGGTACATTTATATGGGTTTTATTTCAACAAGGCAATTATGTTGACTGCCTTGGTAGTTCTAGCATTAACAACTGCAAAAAGCATGCGCTGGCGACCGACTTTCTGCTTCATTGGCACCTTGTAGCTGTTGAGTTGCAAATGGCAGCTCCCACCTTTAACATGCTAATGAGAAGGTGTTGTGAATCAGCTCTTCATATTTTCACTCCCCTACATGATCTCCAGGGCAGTCAGCCTGAGTCAGAGCTACTAACTGTGAAACGCTCTCTTCACAAAGAAGCCAAGGACAGCCGCGAAGACTTTTTTGCGGCTCGTTCCAGCTTCTTGCTGTGTCTTAAACATGTTTGTGTGGCAGTGCTGTGCAGCTATTATCGTAGACTGAAGAACAACCAAATTTTCCTTGGTTTTTGCATCAGCTTTGGTTCAGGATTTGAAATGATGTCTTAGGAGTTTGCTGTTGTCATGACCATCAGCGTGTGTCTTGTCTTCTGCCGGCTGTGCACAGGAATAAACAAGTGGCAGATGCATTGAAACGTTGCTCGCTGCGATATGGGATTCCTGTCTAAATGCAGATGAATCTACTTGCAAGTCTAAATCTAGCAATGGTGTCTCAGTGTTTTGACATCTTAGTATTTTTTTTGTTTTTGTTTTTGTTTTTCAATGATATGATATGTT
This sequence comes from Danio rerio, assembly GCF_052040795.2. Lineage (NCBI taxonomy): Eukaryota > Metazoa > Chordata > Actinopteri > Cypriniformes > Danionidae > Danio > Danio rerio. The sequence continues at coordinate 44,420,494 of NC_141023.1, read as the reverse complement.
TTTTTTTTTTTTTTTTTTTTTCATAAAACGAAAGCTTGGCTGTAAAACTGTGATGTCAAAATTAAAGAGTACTTGTATTTATGATAAAGATAAAAAAAATAAATATAAAGATAGAATATAAAGAATACTTTTATGTATGTAATAAAAAAAATCAAGAATACATTTTTTAAAATTATTTTTGCTTTTTCTTTTCATTAAACAGTTTTATTTGTATTGCTTAAGTTGTTATTAACCAAACTTCTTTTCTGAGTGTGATATGCCTTGCACACTAATGAAGCATTTTTGCAGAAGTAGATGAAGTTGATAGAAATGCAAAGGCCTGAAAGTCTAAAATTAACTTGAGCTTTGCAGCGAAACTTCCTGTGAGCAGAGATGGGTTGAAACGGAAAACATAATATTTGCAGTTGAGAAGTTTTCTGCTTTTAATGTTGTTCAGAGTATTCGTAGGAGAAGAGGACGTATGTATGGGTGCGGTCAATAGAGGACTGGAGAATGACTGACAAGTGATGAATTCCACTAAACCACACCTTTTAATATCAGCAGCGTATAAAAGTTAGAGTCAGGAAATGTAAATTGTTGCACACCTCTTGAAGGTAATTTTTGCATTGCATTTGGGATAACCAGAATTCTGTTCATTGAATCATTCATTTGTATCCGATAAATTACTAGTATTTTTGACAGTAAAGAAAACCCTCTCCTGACCTTTTTTGTTGAACATGAATGGAATTGGCTTGATATTCCAACAATATATACACAATGCAGTCATTAATTTATGTTAATAACAAACACACAAACCCACACACAAACATAAATGTACATTTACATTTAATTTACATATTTAAAATATATGTATTTTATTTTATTTGGCAACATTGCTTTTTACACAAATGGTTTATTATTTAGTTTTATTTAAATATTTGAATATTATTTATCATTTAGAACTATACTTACTAGTATCTTGTGTGATGTTAGTAATTTTTAGTAAAACTACCAGAATTGTTTTGATTAAACACATTGTGGTTTAAAGATAATGATTTGACACTGAAATTGTTATAATTTTTGAATGTTATGATATGTTTATTATTTTCATAAAGTAAAATGTTGATTGCAAATTTTTTATGGTAAAATTAGATAAATAATATACAGTGCTCAGCATGATTGAGTACAACCCAAACAGATATATTTATTAAAATATTATTTTAGACACCAAACGTATTTAGAAACAAAAAGTTAACATAATTCAATTTATGCAAAATATTGCAGGAAAAAAAAAAACATTTAAAATTACAACCTTTTAGGTTTTTTTTTTTTTGTTTGTTTTGTTTTTTTAGCTGTTTAATTTTCCTCTTTGTTAAATTTGTATTTAATATTTTTCATAACATGTAAATTTGGCTGTACAAGATTTTGGACCTTTATTGTAAGTTTTTTTGTTATATAAGCTCCAGATTTGGCTTTAGTACTGACTAATCCAATGCATGTGCAACATTTAATAATTGATTAATTTGGTAATTAAATTAATTAATAATAATTTTAAAGGGTGTATTTATATATGCTGAGCACTGTATATATATATATATATATATATATATATATATATATATATATATATATATATATATATATATATATATATATATATATATATATATATATATATATATATATATACAGCAGGTAAGATAAAAGAAGTTCTATTTATCTAAATTCCATTCATGGACAAATTGTACATCAGCTACCACATGCAAAAAATGACCAGCATTCATCTATCCGCTAATTAGAAAATTCAGGCAATGGTGTGAAATTCCCCTCTCTGTAATGTGATGTTTTAATTCTGAAGTGTATACCTCGCTCATTATATGTGCGCTGTGCTGTTTCTCGCTCTTCCCCTCCAGTGCATTTTTTCCACACTACATTAAACACACAAAGCTGGTCCTGTGGGTCTGGTGCGGCTCTCTGATTTGTTTCAGAGTCGGCCATACAATACGCTTCGGTGCGCGACCTTTACCCGAGGGCTGCTGACCTATATTGTACCGAATATAGAAGATCCTCTTTATGTCTTTTCCACCGAGAGCTTGTGAAAACGCATAAAAGAGTCTTCATGAGGGCATCTTTTATGAGGAAATGTGCATCTGAGAAAGAGCTGCGACTTATAAAATGTTCCACCACTTTTTTTTTTTTTTGCCTTCAGAAAGCAACTTTTTGACAGGCAGGGACTTGTTTTTGTTCAAACAAAATCCCCAGATGTTTCTGCTGCAAAACTACTGTTAATTGGCAACCTTTGGCAAACACTTTTTTTTTTTTTTTTTTCTGAGGTGTTTTAATTCAAAGACTCTATTTTAGCATAATTGAACGCATTCAGGAATCACAACGTTTTTCAATCAGAACCGAAGACTCGGATGAGGTCTATCACAATATAAAAAGAAGCTCTTGAAACTTGACCCAACTAACCCACATGGTGACTTTAACTAATTGGATGTCTCAGACTATGCTGAAAGCCAAAAAAAAAAAAGAAAAAAAAAACATTAATTAATTAATTTCCCTCTATGTTCTGCTTAACAAGAAAATTGATTTATGACTGCCAGACTTGTTTGATTAACCACGTTGTGCCCTAAAGGTTATGATTTGACACTGATATTGTTATAACTTCATTATGATAATTCAGATTTCTTGCATCCTCTTGGTAATGACCTCTTTTGTACGGCTGTAATTAACAACCCCAATTTGTGTTCAGGTTTTACAGTCCAGTAATGGCCTTTTAGTGTCTTTTTCTGCATTGTTACAAGTGTTATCTGAAGAGCTGCATTAGCTGAATGGGACAGGGTGTGCGTGTGGCTGCGCAGGTCCCTCTCTGTCGCACCCTTGGACTTTTTAGCAGCTCTGAGTCACACCTGCCGCAGCGCTGTGCATGGGGCTGTCTCTGCACACTTAACCACGCTCTTCTGATCTCCTGTGTACACTCAGTCGCGACACTTGTATCTGTGGCTTCATTTAAAGTTTAGCACAGTCTCTGGGCATTTAGATGTCTTTGTCCAAGCTGAACTTTCAGCTCCAACCACAAATTGCTCACCATATACCAAACTCTGTGTAGAGTCTGCAAATTCATGATTTATTGTTGCTGTTGTGCTACCAGTTTAACTTGTTAATTATGTGAGGCTTTTATAAATGCCATTAGGGCAGATGTTAATATAGTAGACAGTTTAGGGTTGTTGACATGTAATCATACTGTACTGTAGTAAAATATGAAGTCAGGATAATAACTTTGAGTGGTTTACTGGATTTCTGAAAACTAAACGTATTGTATAACAATTGAAAACTTAATAGAATGAAGGCAACATTTCAATATTTGGAAATTTTAAGACAACATTGCAATATGTTATAGACTCATGTGAATTAAACAGTAAGAAAATGTAATGTAGGGGGGAAAATAATGTTAAAAATGTTAATCAATCAAAGTAATGCCCCAAAAAATGTCCTACGTTTAAAAAAAAAAAAAGTGCATCCATTTAAATGAATTGATTCGCTTCATTTGATTAATTGCAATGCAATATACAGTATATAACAATTCACACCATGTACTATGGCTTATTACCTGCCTATTATTAAGATATTAACTGTATATTAGCACTCACAATGTATGATCTTATTTTAAATACTTAATCTTACCCAATATATACTGTGCTATCTATTAATAAGAAGCTAAGTAGTAGTTCATTGAGATGAAAGTCCTAGTTAATGGTTTCTTAACAGCATAAATTATGTATATATAGTTATATATGCATACATTCAACTTTAGTAGGTATACCTGTCCAACTGCTGGTTAACGCAAATTTCTAATGAGTCACTTACATGACAGCAACTCAGTGCATTTAGTCATGTAAACATGGTCAAGATGATCTGCTGCAGTTCAAACCGAGCATCAGAATGGAAAAGAAAGGTGATTTAAGTTACTTTGAATATGGCCTGGTTGTTGGTGCCAAACGGGCTGGTCTAAGCAGTTCAGAAAGCACTGATGTACTTGGATTTTCACGCACAACCATCTCTAGGGTTTACAGAAAATGGTTAGAAAAAGAGAAAATATCCAGTGAGCAGCAGTTCTGTAGGTGGAAATGTCTTGTTGATGGTCAGAGGAGAATGGCCAGACTGGTTCAAACTGATCGAAAAGCAACAATAACTCAAACTAGAACCTAAAGTTTATTGATAAACTTTGATGTTGGCTTGAGAAAGCCAACGTGACTGCGCTAGGACTGGGAATGGCAGTTGGCAGGAAGCATGGCGGCAGTTGCTAAGTGGTTGCTAGGCAGTTGCTAAAACAATTATGGCATTATTAGGTGGTTGCTAAGCAGTTGCTAAATGGGAATGCTCGTGTACATGTTTGATCAAATGGTAATACTTAGTAGGCATTTCTAGCATATGTTATTGCATTTAGATAATCATTCATAGCATGTAGCTAATCGTTATTAGCACTTGGCTTCCATTATCATTGTTACCATGCGTAGTACACAGGAAGTCCCATTTGCTAGCATGAGTCAAACAAGCCAATGCCGAACTCCCTACGATGTTCTGATGTAGAGATATTGCTATTTTTTAAATGGTTGCTAGGTTATACTGTTTTATTATTATAGGGACATTTGACAGGTTAGTGATGATACATCAAAGCTTCTTGGTCTTGGTCTTGATCTAAATCAACCCCGATACTTCTATGACAGTCTTTATGAGTGTCAAAAACTGGACTTGAACATTATGTATTCCTGGTGTTGGGTTGCGGCTGGAAGGGCATTCGCTGTGTAAAACAAATGCTGGATAAGTTGGCGGTTCATTCTGTTGTGGCGCCCCCTGATTAATAAAGGGACTAAGGGAATGAGCATTATGTAAAAATGGCTTGCCATATTTTTTTTAAAATACAATGATTAATAAGTGTGAAAGTGATACATGCAAAAATGGCTTGCCATATCAGTAAAAATATGGAGTTTAAGTCAAAGATGGCTTGCCATATTTTGAGAAAAATAATGCTTAAAAATTATTTATTGGAAAACTATAAGTCTGATAAACCTTAAAGATATAGCAACAAAATCTAACGCATCTAAATACAGTTTTTGGCCAAATTTGGGGCTTGTATAATTTTTTATATGCTCGGATTATAAAAATTTTATATTTAACATTTTTTATTAAAAAAACAATTCTTATAGGCATGAGGAGATATAGCAACAATCTTAAATGTAGAAGGCACATTTTGACCACATTTGGGCCTTGTCTCATAAACGGCCTAGGAGGAGATACGTTTGTTTTCAAGGACAGAGTAGTATAACAGTATGTTGGCTTTCTCAAGCCAACATAATAACCACTCGTTACAACCGAGGTATGCAGAAGAGCATTTCTGAATGCACAACACGTCAAACCTTAAGGCGGATGGGCTACAGCAGCAGAAGACCACACCAAGTGTCACTCTTGTCAGATAAGAATAGGAAACTGAGGCTACAGTTTGCTCAGGCTCACC